>NW_028141329.1:0-77642 GCF_030444845.1 Prenolepis imparis
AAACTGCTCTCATTTTTGTATTGTACCTTTGATCGGGACAAATTTTATACGAATTGGATTAGCCGGACGAATCATTTCGTCAGGTTTTATTAATATATCTTTTACATGGTCAATTGGCACCACATAAAAGTTTTGTATTAGAGGAGCTATCATAGCTTTTAACTCCAACATAGCGTATTGCTGACCTATCATTTGAGAGAACTAAATATATCAGAACTTCTTATGTAAGAAAACATAAAAATTAAATAGTTTACCTATACAATTCCGAGAGCCTGCGCTGAACGGTATGTAGGAATAAACATGACGATTTTCGGAATTCTCGGGTAAAAATCTGTCTGGATCAAATACATCTGGATTTGGCCAAAAATTAGGATCTCTATGAACTTTAAAAATATGAAGCAATAAAGTTGTTCCAGTAGGTATTAAATATGATTCTGAAAAGGAATATTATAAGATTATACAGATACAATTTTTATAAATAATTGAAAGCTGCTAAATACGCATTCATTATCTTAACATATAAATCTTAACATATAAACAGTCTTCTAAACATATTTATATCTATATTATGTTTGATAACATATTTCAATGCCATGTTCAAAAATATATAGAGTGAAGTAGTAACTATATAGTTATACGTACGTAATTTTATATCTTTTGTGGTAATTCGTAAGATACTATGTGCAGGAGGATATAAACGTAATATTTCCTTTAAACATCTATTTAAATATGGTAGATTTTGTAACAATTTAATTGTATATTTTTCTCCATTCTTTTGAAACTCAGTAGCGACTTCAGTTCTGATACGATCCTATATTAAATGTGCATTTTATTACTGTTCTGAGAAATACTTATGTATACACGTAATACATAAAAATTCTGAATTTCTATATTTATTTTAATTTCTTATATATTTAAATTAATTTTATTGATATTCTTTCTCTCTCTAATATACACACTTTTCAAAATTCTAAAATTAAAGTATTACTTTGAAATGATAAAAAAATGATGAAATTTAAATATGTGTAATTTTGTAAAAAGTAAAATCGTAGAACGATTTTTAGAAGCATTTTACAGCGGAAAATTTCAGCTTTTAAACTCTGTCACTCTCTTTTCTCGACGATGATTCTTCTCTAGATGACATAATTTACAAATCAATTGTGAAAAAATAACTTCAATTTTAAGAATCATGCATGCTGAAAAGGGACTTTTTCTATCTTAGCTTTCAAGCTATATATTTTTAAACTTTAATCATTTAAACTATCTACAGTAAAGTTAAATAAAACAATTCTTCTTTTGCGTGAATAATTTGAAAATTGTAGTTTCTCTTCAATTTTTCATAGTTAATTTGAAAGAAGTTTTACCTAGAGCAGAATTATCGTCAAAAAAAGAGCTTGACAACATTTAGAAGCTCAGACTTTTAGATTCTAAATCCTTAAATATCCAGAAACATCTAATAACTTTTTACAAAGTTATATACATTAATATTTTATTCTTTTTTTGATTGAATCGAAGTGATGCTTTAATTTTATTGAGAAATGTATAAAAAAATATATTGCAGAGCAAAAGTGTAATATTTTTACTGCTCTCATAAAAATCAGCATAATTATGTATATATAAGCATAATCAAATTTGCATATACAACTACACAAGCATAATCAAATTAAAATAATACTTATTTAATATGATTGATTAAATTAATAAAATTAATTGACTTTTTTCTAATTACGACAGTTATTTGTTGCGAAGTACCTGAATGTCCTTGTGTTCAGCCAATAGTAATAATGCATACATTATACTTATCGATGTAGTATCATGACCCTGTGTATAATCACATTTACATATACATATATATCCAAATAATATTGTATATCTAGAGAACTAAGAAAATTAATTACAAATATATACCGCAAATATGAAGGTATCGACTTCATTTCTGATATCTGAATCAGTTAAACAACCTTCTCGAGAAGCCGCTATTAAATGATCCAATAAAGCAAACCGTTTTTTTCGACCTAAATAAAAGAAAATAATATACAGTATGTATGATATTGATAGCATAAAGATATTGTATCATAAAAGAATTCAAGCTATAATCAGATTATGTTACATATGTATTTACCAATTATTTCTCCATCATTATCTTCAACTTTTGTCTCTCTGTCATTTTCAAAACTTTTCAAGTGTTGATAATTGGTACATTTATGATACAATTTCCTTTCTGCAATAATCTATATAATTACAAAATATTAATCTTCTTTACTATCTGTATTGTATTATCAAATACATCATATATAGTATTAACATTTACGAATTACACCATAGTCTTAATAATATATATGATTATTATGAAATTTATATATTATAAATAAAAAGAAAAACATATATAAACCTTATGGAAATATTCTGTTAAAATTAAAATCAATTAATTTATTTTATAAAATACAATAGAAATGAATGAATAATTACTGAATTTATTACAATATAAATCAGAATTTTCACGTTAAAGTATAATTAAATACTACATATACATATGAGTTTAGAGAAAAATTAAATATATTTAAGAACTAATATTTAATTTGCGAAATATTATTTTTTTTAAGATTGCAAAGTTTTATTAAGAATTACATTATTTCCAAACATTATTTAATTGAAGTTTATCAAAATTTTGACAACAAAAGCTGTTTTGATGAAATTATAATATTATTAATTAATAAATTTTCTAAAACTGAACTAAAAAGTGTAAAAGATATATGAAAAATTTTGATAAAACTTGCGAAACTTCTACCCATTATTTTGATTTTTAAATGTATTATAATGAAAAGAATCTTGAATTATGTACACTTTAAATCACGTGCAGACTCTTTCATCTTTTGAGATACGACACTTTTGCATTTTTATTATTGATTATATTCAGTTTTTCGTACTGTGTATTATTCATGCCTTTTTGTTCACATTTTTTATTTGTGTACACTAATTACAATTAGTCTTTTTTATCTTTAGTATATGTTACACTATCGTCATAAATTTCACCTATTCTAGCCAATGCAACTACATGAGTTTTTTAGTACAAAGGAAAATTTGTATTTTATTGTTTTAAACTTTAGTATAAAATACATGCATGAATATATATTCAATTTTATTATAGCCGTAATAATTAATCCCATAAAATTTTTAATTAAGAGTATATTAAAAGTTAATTTAGGTTATAAATATGTTGAAAAAAAATTTATTAATTTTATTATTTACATTTTACATAATTCATTAAATTTTTTGAAATTAAAAGGCAAAAATCTTTTGCATGGTCTTGAAAAATTAACATTTAAAGTGTAATATTCAATGAATGTATTTATTTTTAAATAACATTTTTTTTTTAAATCCAATAATAATTTACATTGTAGATTAGATATTATAATAAATTATAATGAAAGTCTATTGAATAATCTCTTTCGGGTAAAATCACGAAATTTACTGAATAAATACAATTTTATTAAAATTTGTTGAATAAAATTAATTTTTAATAAATTTTTCTGAATTTTCATTGAAATTTTAATAAAATTACAAAAGGATCAATTAATTCATATATCAATATGTGATTCGCTGTATTGTTTTAGTATTTTATGATTTTATTATAATTTCTGTAAAATATTTCCATCAGGATATATACTATACATATATATTAAATAATATCATTTTTACATACTTTTTTACTGAATCCATGCAATATTTTCAATACTGTTTTCTGTAGTCTGCCTTTTGAAGATAACGTAAATATCATATCGTTATACAGCCATGGCCTGACTATTCTAAATTATAATTATATAATGTATGTATAATTTTAAAAAAGTTATAAAAAATATTATACTATAGGAAACTAATTTAATATGACATAATAAACTTCTAATAATCTTTATATGACTAATAATATAAAGAGAAAATTTGTAGGATTTAATTTTAAGTATTCCAGAAAAGAATTTTCCACACACATGAAGAATGTATAATTTTTAATTATAGTTTTATAAAAAAATTCGTATTGAGGATACGCCATTAAAATGCATTTCGAGATCTAGCATCGCGAAACAAGCTGTTATACGTTTTAATTGAAAAATAAATTCTACTCTACACGCAATCGCGATCGATATCCGAAAACTATGTTCTATGATAAAATCATTAATGACTTATTTAACTATTACAATTAACAATTAATGTATAACTATATATACATTGTGACAATAGATCTTTTATATTATGCATTTTTCGCGTAATATATTTATTAAATCGAGTAAGAATTGAAGTTACATATGCGAATCTAAATTATATGTATATTATCATTTCGTTGCGATCTTTACGAAATAATTATTACTTTATTGATTGCGTGTGTGTGTGTGTGTGTGTGTGTGTGTGTGTGTGTGTGTGTGTGTGTGTGTGTGTGTGTGTGTGTGTTAAGCCGGGTCTACACGCAACGTTTTATTCATCGTTTTGTCTGCGCAGTTCAAGACGTTGCAGACAAGACATTGCGTCTGGACAGGAAAACTGTGCAATTATGTGAACTGCACGGAGACGGAACACGGAGACGAAAGACTATGCCCAAGAGCATAGTTTTCCGTGATTTGCACAGATATGTCGGACGCTCCGTTCGTCTTTTCTATACATGATGCTCAGTTTTTTTCAGATAAATTGCAAAAATTGACCATAGTAAAACTTCCTCCATGATGGATTTTGCAAAACTGAATAGGTAAAACGATGCTGAAAACTGTGCTGTGTGGATACTTCTAAACTGCAACGATGTTTACATCGTTTTACCTGTGCAGTCAAAACTGAATAAAAAAACGTTGCGTGTAGACCCGGCTTTAGAGACAAAAATCTATTTCGTTCAATTCTTTATCGTTTGATTTTTGGTGATCTAAATCTACATAAATAAATATAATTTGAATATGAAAACGAGCAGTAAAATGATCGAATCCCAGAAAGCAGGGGAATTATGTAATTAAAATAAGAATAATTTCCAAAAAATTATGGACAATGGAAGATTTAGGACGCGCAGTAAAACAATCGAATCCTAAAATCGAGTAATAAAAATTCGGACGGGCATAGTGCGTGCTTGTATTGTTCTAGTTCATGTGTAAATAGTTTGATTATTATCAGCCTTAATATAACTTTGACCTAAGTTTAAGTTGTATGTTGAATTGTATAATTACTTACTTCCACATGATTCTATAATTATTAATAATTGTTGGATATATGTATAATCTAGCGAGTTCAAATAGCCCGCGCAACCAATTGAGTTAATGTAACTAAGTTGACGACAGTGATTGGCGGCGCTTCAGCGCTAGATATATTTTTCTTTTGCATGTGATTGCGCTAAGAAACTTTGTTAGTTAGTTCGTTCCTTTTCTCTCACTAAGCGACTTCACCTTTTTTTGTAACTTTTGTTCCGTTTATCAATAAAATAGTTCTGATATATAGAAGACTCTTTATATATAAAAGAAATAACTAATAGGTTATGGGCCCAGGCGCCTCAGGTTTAAGGAGAATAAAATAAATAAGCCAGGTACCTGTTATATTGGAATATTGAAATCGGACTTACAAAAAGGTTCGTCAGTGCTAGCCATAAAAGGAAGAAAATATGGCCGACTCAGCAGTACATTTGGCTTTCGAGAAGCTAGACGGTCGAGAGAGTTACAATAACTGGAAATTCGGCATGAAGATGGCTTTGATCCACGAAAATTTATGGCATACAATTGAAGGTTATCCAGAGAAAGATTCAACGTCGGAGCCAGAAAGACAACGCAAGGACCAGAAGGCTCTAGCAAAGATTTGCTTGATGATCAAGCCATGTGCGTACGCCCATGTTCGATCGGCAGAAAGTGCGAGAGAGGCATGGCTAAATTTGCAAAAGGCATACGAAGACAAAGGACTGTCACGAAGGTTAACCTTATTACGTACACTTGCTGGAATTAAGTTGCAAAGTTTCAAAAACATGGAATCGTACGTAAATGAAATAATATCGGTTTCACAAAAACTAGCTGACATGGATGCTCCCTTAGATGATGAATTCATTGCGGTTATTATGTTGAGTGAACTCACAGAAGATTATAATCCAATGGTAATGGCCCTGGAAAGTGCAAATGTAAGACTAACAAGTGACTTTGTAAAGGCTAAACTCCTGCAGGACACGAAGCATTCAAATAGTTCAAATTCTGATGACAAAGCCTTTTACTCGAAAGGAAATAAAACACACTATAAAAGAAAGACAGTAGTGTGCTACAAGTGCAATAAAGAAGGTCACTTTAAGAGTGAATGTCCTACCAACAAAAAGGCTAATAAAATGAAGGACAAAGCAGCGGGTGACGCCTGCAAGAAGGACAAAGCGTTGTTTGTATCAAACGCAAAGGACTCAGCAACTGAAGAATGGTACGTAGACTCGGGTGCAACTACACACATATCCAATAGGAAGGATTGGTTACAAGACTACAATGAAGACAGAAATCACAACGTAACTGTTGCAAGTGGTCAGGCACTGAGTGCACATGGAACTGGAAAAGTGGTTGTTTCCACAAGAGATGGCCCGAAGAACATTTTCAGTGTAGTTTACGTTCCGGGCTTGAAGACTAACCTGCTTTCTGTAAGTAAAATGATTAAAAATGGTCATGTCATAGTATTCAATTCAACAGGTTGTCAAGTCTATGACGCTGAAGACTGCTCGATAAAGAGAGAAGTTGTTGTCACAGCCTCCAATCACAAAGGCTTATATCGCTTGGACACTATCTCTCAGGAAGCAAATCTTGCAAAGCACGTTGACAGCGAGGATATATGGCACAGAAGACTAGGACATCTTAATAGAGTAAGCATGAATCTACTCAAACAAGGTTTAGCAACAGGAGTCAACTTCGCCGATGAAAGAGGTGAGCAATGTGTTGCCTGCTTAAAAGGCAAACAAACTAGAAAGCCCTTCGGGAATAAAAATGCAAGAAGAGCTAATAAACTATTAGGTATAGTACACTCAGATTTATGTGATCCGATGCCAGAGTATTCGTGGAGTGGAAAAAGATATATACTAACCTTCATTGACGATTTTTCTAGAAAAATCCATGTATTCTTCCTTGCGTCAAAAAGTGAAGTGTACTCGACCTTCAAAGATTATCAACGTCTAGTAGAGAACGAAACCGATTACACCATAAAAGTTCTCCGTTCGGACAATGGTCGAGAGTACATAAACAGAGAATTTGAAGAATATCTCAAGTCAAAGGGCATCAGACATCAACTCACGGTTCCGTACACGCCAGAACAAAATGGCGTGGCAGAGAGGACAAATCGGACAATCGTTGAAAGAGCTCGGTGCATGATGCAGGATGCAAATTGCGATCAGAAATTTTGGGCAGAAGCAGTGAACACTGCAGTGTACTTGAAGAATCGTTCTCCTCACAAAGCAATAAAAGGAAGGACACCAGAAGAAGTATGGACAGGCAGAAAAATTGACCTAAGTCACTTGAAAGTATTCGGTTGCGTGGCATACGTACACATTCCGAAGAATTTGAGAAGCAAATGGGACGCAAAAGGAAAACCGTGTATATTCGTCGGATACTGCGAAGACACGAAAGGATACAGACTATTTGATCTCGAAGAAAAAGGAAAGATAATCAGAGCAAGAGATGTAACTTTTCTGGAGAATATTTTTTCGATAAATGATATAGAAGAAAAAAATAAAAGTATTGCTCATACTAAATTATTAAGCGATAAGGAAGAGTCAGAAGATCTCCCAGAGACAGAGGATTCAAAATCAACACAATCGAATGAAACTGGAGATGATTCGGAAGAAGAAGAAGAGGAAGAGAAATATGGAAGTCTCACAGAAACAGAAGAAGAGGCGGCGGATGAATCTCCTGCGGTCCTGGAAACTGAAGAGAAAAACAGAAGATACCCAAAAAGAAACAGAAATCCTAAGGAGTATCCGGACCACATGCTATATCAAACCATGTATGAACCGAATGACCCGATGAATTTTGAAGAAGCTGTCAAACAAGAGGATAGTGCTCGATGGAAGGAGGCAATGAAAGCAGAACTTCAATCAATGGCGATCAATAAAGCTTGGACCCTGGTGGACTGTCCAGAAAGTAAGAAGATAGTCAAAAATAAGTGGGTGTTTCGCACAAAAAGAAACTCAGCCGGTGACACAATAAAATATAAAGCACGTCTAGTGGCAAAGGGCTTCACCCAAGAATTTGGCAGTGACTATTACGAAACATTCTCGCCTGTTGTAAGACATTCTAGTATAAGACTATTAATTGCTCTTTCCGCAGAATTAGACCTAGACATAGATCATCTAGACGTAGACACAGCCTTCTTAAATGGTGAGCTATCAGAAGAAATTTATATGAATCAGCCCGAGGGTTTTATTGATCCCAATAATAAAGATAAGGTATGTCTATTAAAAAAGGCAATCTATGGCCTTAAGCAATCCTCTAGAGTTTGGAATAAAAAGGTAGAAGAAGTATTGCTCAGGTTAGGCTTTCAAAAATCAAAGTTTGAAGCATGTATATTTTTCAAAATAAGCAATAAGTTTATTATAATTATTGCGTTATATGTCGATGATTTTTTAATATTTTCTAATGATAAAACTGAAAAAGTAAAATTAAAAGAACAATTAAAGAAGAATTTTAAGATCAAAGACTTAGGACAAGCCAAAAGATGTTTAGGACTAAATATTGAAAGAGATAGAAAGTCAAAAATAATAAGCATAAATCAGAAGGATTATATTCTAGAACTGCTTGTTAGATTCGGTATGTCAGAAGCAAAATGTACTTCAACTCCCATGGAGGCAGGTTTCAAAATTGATTGTAATGACAAACAAAGTATTAATAATGTACCATACCAGCAATTGATAGGTGCGTTAATGTATTTAGCTGTCAACTCTAAGCCTGACATTGCATTTGTAACCAGTTTTTTAAGTCAATTTAATAGAGATCATACTGATCAGAATTGGAAATCAGCAAAAAGAATTCTAAGATATTTAAAAGGTTCCCTCGACCATTCATTAGTTTATAAAGGGATTGGTGACATTAAAATAACAGGCTATGCAGATGCAGATTGGGCGAATGATGTAATTGATCGCAGGTCATACACAGGCTATGTATTTATGTTTGCAAATGGACCGATATCCTGGGAAGCTCGAAAACAGCGTTCGGTAGCTCTATCAAGTACAGAGGCAGAATATATTGCCCTCTCAGAATCTGCCAAAGAAGCTATTCATTTGAAAGGATTGTTAAATGAGCTAATCAAACTTAATAAACCCATAACTTTATATAATGATAATCAAAGTGCTCAAAAACTAGCGTGCAATCCAGTATTTCATAATAGAACCAAACATATTGATATTAGGTATCATTTTGTCAGAGAAACTCTTGAAAGGAATGCGATTACACTTAAATATATGTCCACTGACAGAATGATAGCTGATATTTTTACCAAGCCTTTAAATGGTACAAAACACGCATTTTGTCTTAAAGGTCTAGGCTTAAGCATGCCAAATGTTACACAATAATTTTTTTTGCTCACTAGATTAAGCGGGAGTGTTGGATATATGTATAATCTAGCGAGTTCAAATAGCCCGCGCAACCAATTGAGTTAATGTAACTAAGTTGACGACAGTGATTGGCGGCGCTTCAGCGCTAGATATATTTTTCTTTTGCATGTGATTGCGCTAAGAAACTTTGTTAGTTAGTTCGTTCCTTTTCTCTCACTAAGCGACTTCACCTTTTTTTGTAACTTTTGTTCCGTTTATCAATAAAATAGTTCTGATATATAGAAGACTCTTTATATATAAAAGAAATAACTAATAATAATTTATTTCCAAGATATCCTGGATATTTGTAACATTTACTGAATTTGAAGTACTTACCGATAAGCAATAACTTCAGATATCTGGTGGACCGCTTTTCGATACTCTAGTTCGAACGTACCGAAGCCTTGCAAAGGAGTACCCATGGCAGTTTCTACAAATATCCATTTGTCAAAGTTATATCAAGCAATATATAACGTACACTCTAAAAAATATGTAAAATTACGTAAATAATAAGTGTAAAATTACATGACAAATAATGAATAAAATGTTATATAATTACATATGAGAGTATTCTGTTTTCATTATTTATTGTGTAATTTTACAATTATTATTTATATAATTTTTTATATATTTCTACAATATAGTGAAATATTTCAAAAATACTTCAGATTATAGAAACCAGATGTTATTGATTTTTCATTCATTGCGGCTTCGATTTTATAGAAATTTAAATTTTTTAAATCTTATATATAGTTATTTAAATAAAATCTCTGTATAATATCAGGACACGCGGAGTCTCACGTCAAGTATATAAGCAAAATAATATAATTCCGTGATAATGACACTGCTACAACATATATTTTACTGAAGTGACAGTTCTTTTAGCACATAATAAATCTTATAGTTTATTATTTTCTTTTGAATAAAGCAATATTTAAAATATTAAATATTTTTACAATTTCTATTTTAAAATGAAGAATTTAGCGAAAATTTCACTTAAGGGGCTGCGCACAATAAAAAGAATAAGAAACAGGAAATAAAGAACAGAAAATAGAGAGCAGTTAAATATACCTATCAAAACTTACCTTTAAAAAAAAAGGTAAAAAAAAGGCGCTAAGTAAGAGCTCGCCAGTAGTGAAAAATTACCCATTGCAAACCTATGTAGAATCGTATGAAAAATTATCCATTGCAAATCCATGTAAAATCATATTGTATAAAAAATTACCCATTGCAAACCCATGTAAAATCGTATGAATAATTATCCATTGCAAACCCATGTAAAATCATACCTATGTAGAATCGTACTACAAAAATATATAATATAAAAAAAATTGCGCTAAGTGAAAGTAGAAACATGTTCCCGTGAAAAATTAAAGTTGCAAACCCATAGAGTCGTGTATAATTATAGACTTCCCTTCACGCTGGAAGTTGCAAACCCATGTAGAATCGTATAATTATAGACTTCCCTTCACGCTGGAAGTTGCAAACCCATGTAGAATCGTATAATTATAGACCTCCCTTCACGCTGGAAGTTGCAAACCCATGTAGAATCATAATAATAAAAAGAAGATAATTCATAACTAAATATAATTTAGTAACGCAGAATAGAGATATTTTACACGTCACGTTAGTACTATTCTTTCGTTCCTCTATTTTGCATTAAAACTTTTACTAAATTATATTTTACATGTTTTATATTGAACTGTTCTTTATTTCCTGTTCCTTATTTTTTATTGTGTGCAGCCCCTTTTTTTTTTTTTTTTTCGCTGAGGAAATCCTTTATGGATACCGACGCCTCCCGGGAAAGAGGCGGCGGTTATGTGGGACTTCTTGTTCCCGTTGACCGAACCACGAGTGATTCGGCCAACGGGCCTAAGCTTACCACTAAAACCTCAGCGAGTGTCCTTCACGGGCGTTAGGTAGGGGGCGGCGAGGATGCTGGAATCCCATGCCGTCTCGCCGATTGTGTGCAGCCCCTAAGGTCCTGCGCACAATAGGAAAAACATTAGGAATAAATATTAAATATTAGGAATAAGAATTATTTTAGAATAATAAAATCGGAAAAACTTTAATATAAAAATACAAATTCAGGTATAAAGGACTCTTAATAGTTTATTAGCCCTTACTAGTCCTTTATACTCGAATTTGTATTTTTATATCAGAGTTTTTTCGATTTTATTATTTTAAAATAATTGTTATTCGTAATATTTAATATTTGTTCCTAATATATTTTCTCTATTGTGCGCAGGGCCTTATACACCATTGTTATTGTCGATTTAAATGATATTGAATTGTACATTGTGAGTACAATTGCTTCCTTTTACTTAAATATACGCAATGAATAATTTATCTCTGAGAAGAAATCTTAGTAATTGTAGTAAAAACAACTATATTTTACGTACGCATCTACATTTGCTAATAAAGAAAATAATTTTTAATATATTTATTGTTTGTAAAAAAATTATTATTTTGATTAGAGAAAATATGATATACTCTCTTGGCTTTTGTTATTTCTTTGATACATATGCAGGATACAAACTCACCACATATTGCGTTCAGTGTATGTTTGCTGACAAATGATAATAAATCTTGTACTGTTCCGTCAACTATTCCTTCAACTTCTAAATTTTTCAGAGACTGTGTCATACGATTACCTTCCTGAATTAAAATTTCAACAAATTGCTGCAATATATTAAAATGGAATGCAGGTGTTAATATCTTTCGCCGTATACGCCATTTTTCACCTAAAACAAAAACAAAAAATTATGTAATAATACAATAAATTGTGCAATTCTGTGACGAGAATAACATTGCTTCTTAAAACACAGAGAACATTTTAGAACATCTTTTATAAACATCGGAATAAAAATGTATAATCCTTTGTTTTTATATTGCAATAAATAGAAGCAAAATTATTTACTTTATCAAAATAAAAATTAATTTTAATTGTGACAGGATTAATTAATTAAATTAATTCTTTTTAAATAAATTAATTTTTTGATTTATGTTTACTAAGTATTTCTTACTCGATTTGATAAGTATTATCCTGTAAATTTTCTCTTTTTTTAACATCTTGTATCCGCACAAGCATGTACGAGTATATGCGCATATGCATGCAGAAAAGATCATTTTATATGTGACCATTTGAAGGTTATTTGAAAATTATAAATCATTTTGACGCTAATTATAATGCACTACCAAGTCAGAAATATGTAATACCGCATTTAAAAGAAAATACTGATGATTTTAAAGTTATTTTAAAGATGACCTCAAGGAAAAAATTTTATAATATTATATTTGTTTTTTTAAACAGAGTTGAAGTAAAACTTTTTTTGTTTTTAATTATTTTCTTTTATTTTAAAATTTAATACAGATATTTAAGTATTCTATTTTAGGTATTCTATTTTTTATTGTTACCTCCGCTGGTGAAAAGACCTGATCCTAACCAAGGACGGAAAATATCATATATGAAACTCTTTTCAATGTATTCTTTATTACTTAGTATGATCTGAAATAACAGAAAATATTAGATTTAAAATATTTATACTTACAATTAGTATTTTTAAAGTATTTTATTGAATTTTATATGCAGATAATCGATTAATCGTTTATACTTTTTTATTTAGTCATACTATTTTTCATATTTTTTTTTCATAAAGGCTATTTTTATGAATAAAAAATTGTTTGGAAAAATAAACAAGCTTAATCTTTAGCTTGTGTTAAAAAATAGCTACTAGATTATGTTTTTTTGATTACCTTCACATCATCTGGATGACGAATACATACAACAGGTATAAAGAACATCCATAATTTAAAAATAGGATAATATTTATCAAACCAAATAAACAAAAGCTTCCAGATATTCTCTGAAAAATGTATGAGAGTATTATAAACATACATTACATAAGGAAAGTGAAGAATTATATTTTTTGTTCAGAAAAAGAGTTTTTAAATTGCTGTAATTTGTCGGAAATAATTGTATTATTGTAAGACAAATAAAATAGCATTATATAGAGTTCGAAGCTTTAGAATTTTATTATTGAATATAATTACTTTTATTTTATGTATGCAAAGTTATGTAATAAAAAAATTATATTCGACCAAATTTTTGTTAAAAAATTCTTGATATAATAATTATAAATTATAATTCCAATAATTGAATTTTAACGAAAAGATTTTTCTCCTTTAATTGTTTTTTTTAATGGAAGAACTCAAAACACTAAGTATTTTTCTCTATCTCGAAGTTATTAAGTTATTAAGATTTATTATAAGAATTCATTATAAAAAAAATTATAAGGATCTTTTTTTAAATTTTTAAGTCGAAAACTAAACAAATACTATCGGTATTAGCATCACTAAAGCCACGCTATCGAGATTGATCTAATTTATTAATTCTATATGTATAGACATGCGTAACGTGGACAAAAAAATAATTTTTTAATGATTTCTTTATTATTAAAAATATATTAAATATAATTTTACTTACCTAATTTATCTTGGAATAGCAATACATTGCCAAATATCGGGATGACCGTAGGCCCAGGTATCAAATTGATCAATCGCCCGTTTTTTCCGTAATGCACGTAATAATTATAAGCCAATATAATAAAACCAAGGAATAACAATATCGTAATGATCATGGCTTATTGTGACGAGGTAATCAATTTAATTAAATTATATTTTTTCCAACTTTCTTCCTTTTTTAGTTCAAAAGTGTAATTATTTCACAATACTTCTTTTTTGATAAGATTGATCGCCTTGATATTCTAAAATTCTAAATGCATTCGGTAAATAAAATGTTAATTAAAATGTATTAATTATTTTATTGTTAATATAAAATATAATGTTGATTATAATTAAACATTTCACTAGCATTTGTATTATAAATACAATAGAATTTATATTTATAGAAAAATATTATTTAGCCCATATTTTTAATTAAATTTATAAAAAATTTTAATATATGAATATGTAGACGTGTTACATGTTTTACAAATCGCTTCGGTAGATTTCGATCGACACTGCGGTGACGTCGAATATTCCGAGGTCCAGAAAATTGAAAAAGTAATTAGAGAATGAGAATAGAGTTATTCTTAGAACTTGCTTTATTATGGTTTTAAGAAAACAGACAAAACGAGACTAGACAGAGTTCAAAGAATTTTGAAATCTTGATCGATCGAAAGTTGAGCTTTGAGGAGCCTCGTTTGTATATGTTATATGTACGAGGGTTAGTCCAAAAGTAAGTTTTTTTTAATTTTGTTTCTTTCAAGAAACGACAATTAGCAGATATTTCAGGCGTCAGAAACTTTTATTTAGGTATGCTGAAAACATTGGTAAAGTTTGGTGCGGAAGCGACTTCGCAGCTGTAAGTACGCAATAGCAGTTGGACTAAAAAAAATCGCTCCATAATTGCAAGGAGCGTACTTACAGCTGCGAAGTCGCTTCCGCACCAAACTTTACCAATGTTTTCAGCATACCTAAATAAAAGTTTCTGACGCCCGAGGTATATGGTAATTGTCGTTTCTTGAGAGAAAAAAAATAAGGAAACTAACTTTTGGACTAACCCTCGTAAATTGCATGTGTATGTTTGAATTAATAATCTCGACATTATAAGACTAGTTAAAAAATATAACACGATTGACTGTTGCGTAAAAATCCATTTAAAGAGCAAGTATATATTATGTAATCTGATAATAAGATATCCTGACAATGAGAATAATTAAATATAAATCGGTAATAGATAGGCTATTCGAGCCGTACGCGGATGTCGGTGCATCGATTCCAACAAAAATTAATTTTTCGTTGGAATTAACTAATTGTGCACTGGGCACACATTTTGCTTGGTACACCGCCAAGACTTTATTAAGGAACAATCTCAATTCGAGAATAATTAAAGTTTTTTATAAATTGCACGAAAACGACTGCGCGAAACTTATTGATTAATTTATTTAGAATTTTGTCCAAACAACGCAGAAAGCAGGTTCTACACGAATTTGCAATTTTTAAAATAATATCCTTTCTATATCAAAATTAAAGAACATAAATATGTGAAATACGATGCTTCCTTCATTCATCTAACAAAATATTCCGGGAAAAGGCAACGTAAAAGAACCAAAAAAGCGAAATTGTGAAATGATTTTTTTTTTTTTCGATCCTTCTCTTCAATCAGACAAGAAATATTTCTATTATTTTCATTTACTAATGTTATTTTTAAGCTTTCAACAAAAACGTTCAGTCTCTTTATAGAAATTTATAGTATCTTCCCGTCTTTTCACGCATTGCTACAAAATATTGCACGAGAGAAGTAATGACAATTCTGTCTTTAATTAAGTAATCTTTTTTTAAATATTAATTAAATCAAATATATAGAGTTACAATATTTCTATAATATACGTGCGTATAATTCCGATCATATCTATATTCTTTAAGCAGCATATTTGCTAGCTTGATGAAAGTGTTCTATTTTTTGAGATTATGCTTGTAAAAGCTGCATAATTAATATTCGAATCTATATTCTAAAATTCAGTATTTTTCCAGCACAGTTACATTTCCTTAACAATAAATTGTGTTATGTTTCGGATGAGCCACGGAAAATGAGTTATTTGAGATCGTTTCCGGATGCAAAATTAGAACTTTTCTGAAACGGCCCTCGTTGTTTGATTTCAATTTTAATGTATTTTTATTTAAAAAATTGTTTAAAACATACACATAGAGATATACTCACAATTTTACTCCTTAATTTACAACGATTACAATATTAAGTAGGTATTCTATCTGCGACTGCGATACTTATTTGTCATGTATTATTTAGACTATATGCGATCGCGTTACCGCTTAAGATTGCGACTCTCGTTAGCGACTAACACACTGTTCTTTTAATAATTTTTCACTTCTGACTGCCTCGAGCGCTTCTGCTGCCTGGGTTTTATTACTAAATTTTGGGTTGAATTCGATATACTGGAGAGGAATTCGCAATGCAAGCGAAAAAAGTTCGAAGGCCAACTTATTTGCTTACACATTCAAAATTTTTCGGTTTGTGTGCGGTAAATATCCTATTGAATATATTAATTATGTTAACTTTTGGTTATAGTTTTTTGAGCCATAACAATTGGCTTGATAAAATATTTTTATTTTTAATCTCAATTTTAAAATTATTAATATAGTTATTCCATACTTTTTACCTATTGTAAAGCAAGTTTGAATTCGATAAGATGTTGTTCTTTTTATCTGAACTTTTTATGTTATGTTATATTGTTACCATAAAGAGAACACCTTCGGCGTTTTATTTAACTGTTCGATTGATTGATTCTCCGATTGGTTATCGATTAATTTGCGTTTTAACTGACTATTCGCATTAGCATATGCCAATTACTAAATTCGACTGACTCGCCTTTTCGATGAATCTTTTATATATACTGTTTCAGTTTTTTATATACGAGGGTTGTCTGAAAAGTTTCCGACCTCAACATGAAGATGGCAGCATTCGTAAACAAAAGTTGGGGAATGTGTTTGCGCATGCTTTGAAAGGTCACCAAAATTTCAGCCATTTTGGACGCGCAGTTGTTGTTTGATAATCATTTGAGTGAGTCGATGTGAGTGTTTTTGTGAAAATGGAAAAAATCGAGTATCGAGCTGTCATTAAATATTTGTTTTTGAAAGGCAATACGCCTACGCAAATCAAAGACGAGTTGGACGCTGTGTACGGGGACTCTGCACCATCATTTACCACCGTGAAATTTTGGGCTGCTGAATTTAAACGTGGCCGTACCAGCTTGGGTGACGATGAACGTTCGGGACGTCCAAAAACTGCTACCACTGACGATAATATCGCTCAAGTTCACCAAATGGTGCTAGACAACCGTCGAATTAAAGTTAGAGAGATAGCAGAGGCTATGAACATGTCCAAAGAACGTGTTTGTCACATATTGAATCAAGATTTAGGCATGAGAAAGCTGTCCGCGCGATGGGTGCCGCGTTTGCTCACTTTGGACCAAAAACGTGTTCGAATGAACATTTCCAACGATCTGTTGGCGCAGTTTAGGCGCAATAAATCAGAGTTTTGGCGCCGATTAATTACTGTAGATGAAACTTGGATACACCATTATACTCCAGAAACAAAAACACAGTCAAAACAGTGGACTGCGAAGGGGGAATCGGCTCCAAAAAAAGCAAAGATTGTTCCTTCGGCTGGGAAAGTGATGGCAACTGTTTTCTGGGATAGTCATGGAGTTATCTTAATCAATTATCTTCAAAAAGGAAAAACCATTACAGGAGCATACTACGCATCAGTACTTGACAAGCTGAAGGCAGAAATTGCGGAAAAACGGCCACATTTGCAGAAAAAAAAATTTTGTTTCACCAAAACAATGCGCCGTCTCACACCTCAGCGGTTGCCATGGCGAAAATCCACGAATTATGGTTTGAACTGCTTGACCACCCTCCTTACTCACCAGATCTAGCCCCAAGCGACTTTTTTTTGTTCCCTAAGCTAAAAGTTGCGCTCGGAGGACAGAGATTTTCATCACCTTCGTAAACAACTATTTTGCAGAGAAAGACGCCGAGTACTATTTGGACGGGTTGAAGAGATGGGAGCATCGCTGGGAGAAGTGTATAGACTTACAAGGAGACTATGTAGAAAAATAAAAATTAATTTGAAGAAAAAATGTCTTGTATCTTTGTTAGGTCGGAAACTTTTCAGACAACCCTCGTACTATTTATAATTTATAATTATTGATATATACTAGAAATGATTCATATTGTGATCAGATCATGTAGGCAAAGTTCAACTTGAAGCAAACAAATTCAAAGTCAAAAATGCTTTCTCGCCTCTGACGTCACAATCCAACATAGCCGCGGCGAGGACCCATACAGCACTTTGCTGTATTTGCACATCATGCGATTGATTAATCGATGAATTAAAATAGTCACCCCATTATATGATGTATGCGTGCGTCAATGTTAAGTGTGATGGGTATGTATAATGACTTCCATGAAATCAAACGTGTCTTATTTTTCAACATATGTAGATCAATTAGTGTTAAATACCTGATACCCGACCGTCTATAATTTTTCTTAATTATCAAGAGACACAGTAGTGTCTCGCGCCAAGTCTACTGAGCGTAGCTTTGCGTAGCGACTGCGAGGCATGCCGTGTTATTATACGCGAGTCGGACAGTTGAGAGTATCATATATTTCTGATACACAGTAACGGCTGAAGCGATCGAGTTCTTACTACGCTCAATCGATAGATTGAGTTTAAATTATATAATAAAAGTGTCTTTACTTTTTCTCTATGTGCTTTGTAAAACGGAGATATTATAATGTAAAGTTTGATTTTCTAAAAAATTGACTCAAGTTTTGGTCGTCATCATCGATCTTCTCAATGCGCATGTACCAGAAAATGTCCAGTTCGAGCATTCATTACAAGACAGCGTTGATGTCGCTCCATGAATGTCATTTATTTAGGTTATCAGTTTTGATATTTTGACACATAGGTTCAGTTTTGATGTAAAGTAAAAGTATATTTGTGTCATTTTACGAGAACTCTTTGTAAAACGTTTTAAATAAAGTAGGAGATTGAAGTATTTGTATATAAAGATACAAGTGTATGTAAAAACTTTCGAGGAAAGATTGTGAGTGATTTAAAACCGGAATGCTCTATTTCCTGCTGGTATCCAACATTTAAGAAAGATGCCTTGGAGGCTACGATTCTCGACATTCCTGACGATGTATTAAAATACTTGGAGCACGACGCGTTTGTGTTGCCTATCGAGGCAGTGAAATCGTTAGCAGAGAATTCCGAATGGACTGACGGTTCACCGGTGACCGGTGAGGATGAGGTTCATTATCCTTTCTCAATATATTGAAAAATTCATGCAATAAATTATAATTATAACTAGAGACAACTACCTAATTTATAAAAGTCTCTTTAATCATTACAGGAAACGTACTATCAACCAGCATTTCTGGAATTCAGTAAAAAAATACAAGATGTATTAGACGAATATGATACAATATTCATTAAAACATGTATTATAACGGCAATCTCTCCGTTTTTCTTGTAACTTTTATATTTTGTTTAATTTGGTCTTTAAATAAGATTCTGAGAAGGAAAATCGTCGCTCATGTTCCATTTATTTTTAATTAATTTTTTTTAATTTCTCGATGTCAGTAAGTAAAAAAATGATAATTTATGATATCTCTCTCTCTCTCTCTCTCTCTCTCTCTCTCTCTCTCTCTCTCTCTCTCTCTCTCTCTCTCTCTCTCTCTCTCTCTCTCTCTCTCTCTCTCTCTCTCTCTCTCTCTCTCTCTCTCTCTCTCTCTCTCTCTCTCTCTCTCTCTCTCTCTCTCTCTCTCTTTTTTAAAGCAGAGAATATTTGTTAAGTTGTCGTAGAAAAGTATTTATACAATTTTATGTTATTGACAACATAAATAAAAATATTCTCTGCTTTAACCAAGAACACAAACTGATAATTATAAAATATTCTCTGCTTTAATCAAAATCACAAACTGTTTTCTATGGGAATAGTAATTTTATTATATTTAAAAGAATATATTAAATTTTAATAATTTTTAATGGATTAAAATTTAATATATTCTTTTAAATATAATAAAATTATTATTCCCACAGAAAACAATTTGTGATTTTCAACGTCGGTCGCGGCGACCACCGTACAAGAGTAAAGTGGTATTAAAAAATTAGGTACCGGAAAGTTATTGGCATGAAAATATTCCTTAATTAATATTATTTGAAGATATCTAAACGTCGAATTAGGTGCTCGTTTCGTTTGGCAGAATTTTCGAACTTTAACGTCCCTCGCGGCGACCTCCTTACAAGAGTAAAGTGGCATTAAAAAATTAGGTACCGGAAAGTTATTGGCGTGAAAATATTCCTTATTTAATATTATTCAAAGATATCCAAACGTTGAATTAAGTGCTCGTTCTGTTTGGCAGAATTTTCGAACTTTAACGTCGGTCGCGGCGACCGCCGTATAAGAGTAAAGTGGCATTAAAAAATTAGGTACCGGAAAGTTATTGGCGTGAAAATATTCCTTAATTAATATTATTTGAAGATATCTAAACGCCGAATTAGGTGCTCGTTTTGTTTGGCAGAATTTTCGAACTTTAACGTCACTCGCGGCGACCTCCGTACAAGAGTAAAGTGGCATTAAAAAATTAGGTACCGAAAAGTTATTGGCGTGAAAATATTCCTTAATTAATATTATTTGAAGACATCTAAACGCCGAATTAGGTGCTCGGTCCGTTTAACAGAATTTCTTTAATTTCGGTCGCGGCGACCGCCGTACAAGAGTAAAGTGGTAGAAAAGAATTTATTTTTGGAAATTTCTTAACGGATTCTGAGAGCACTTAATTAGCACCTAATTATTATGTACTAGTCCTTTTTTTAATTATTTTATTTATATATTTTTTTATATGGGGGGGCCAGCTTAATGTTAAGTCATCCCCCCCCCCCCAAATATAAATTTAATTTTCTGCCAAACGGTTAGAGCACCTAATTTCGGCAAATAATTAGCACATAATTAGCACTTAATTTTAATTAAGATAAAAATTAATTTTGCGTTGGTGGGGGGGGGGGGGCTAACTTAATAGGGGTAGGAAATTCCCTGATGTTATGAATATGATATTAACAAAACGAGAATTATAGAGAATTTCAAAATTAACGTTAGCATATTGTTTAATTTAGCAGTGCCTAGTTTTTTTAATTAAAATTTTTTTATTTTTTTTTATTTCTATTAATTTTAATAATTTTTTAATTTTTATACTATTCTATACATGGGTTTCCAACTTAAATTTTCCACTGGTACAAAAATTTCTATTTTCACTTGGCGCGCAATTTTTTTTTATATCATTACTTTTGTAGTACGATTCTACATGGGTTTGCAATGGATAATTTTTCATATGATTCTACATGGGTTTGCAATAGGTAATTTTTTATACTACAATTCTACATGGGTTTACAATGAGTAATTTTTCATACGATTCTACACATGGGTTTGCAATGGGTAATTTTTCACTACTGGCGTGCCCATACTAGGCGCCTTTTTTTACCTTTTTTTTTAAGGTAAGTTTTTATAGGGATATCATTCATTTTTGTACATGATTTAGATTTACTAGAGTTGCTCAAATAATGCCATTTTTTCAGAAACTATTTATTAAACAGGTTTGAAATGTTTTTAAACATACATGGATATTTCTTCTTTTTAAATATATATTATTTTTTAATATAATCTCAACCAACTTCTATAACCTTATACCAGCACGATACAAGTATATGTATGCCTTTACTGTATCAACTCTTGTTTTTTCTACGAAACCGTCATCACAGCTTCAATCATCCCCTCATCATCTTCCCAATCTTGTTTCGCAGAGATCTTTAAATTATATGTTTAATACAGTTTAGCGATAGCTTCCAATATTTAACTTTTTGAACCACTTAATTAAATGCACTTCGCGAAATACGGTTTGGAAGATGAAGAGGGCGTGATTTAAATGTGAAAACATGGGTTACGTGGAAAGGACAAAAGTTGATACAGTAAAGGCAAGTAAATACATATAATGTATCGTACTGGCATAAAGCAATAGAAGTTGATTGAGATTACCATGTATATTGTGTATAAATTGTTGAATAAATATTCTGAAAAAATAATGTAGGGCATTACTTTTTGAGCAACTCTAGTACTATTTCAAAAGATTACAATGTCCTCATTCTGTATCTGTAATGTAAAACATATTTAAATCATTAGAATACGGACATATATGCAAAATATACTGTTTCTTTATTTTATATTAACAATTATATACTTATGAAAGAAATAGTAGCATAGGATGGCAGCGTAACAAGAAAGTAGTTATTATTTTGAAAGAAATATAGAACATCACATATAAGTAGTATTGCATATCACATGTATGTAGTATACATTGCAAAATGTAGATCCTTCTATTTCTTTCTTGAATACATATTTATATAATGATATTTGCAACTACTTTCTTGTTACGTTACCATTTTACTATTTCTTTCATAATAATAACTACTTTCATGCTACGCTACCATCCAACTATTTCTTTCATAAGTATATAATGCGACGCCTTTACCCGTCTCGGGAACGCCGATCGCGAAGGGGGGGGACGTGCAATATCAACAGTTCAACATTAATTATTAGTTATTCGTTAACGGTATAAATTTCGGTATCCGGAGCGTCCGTTAAATAGGCGAACCTTCGGTAACCGGGTGCTCGGTAATATACTGCAATTCGGTAACCCGGTATGTTCGTGAAATAATTTTGGGCGCGATTTCTCGCGCCACGGTAACGAGAATATCTTAGAGTAGCGGAATAGCGGTCCGGCTGCGCCTAGCCCAGTATATGGCAGAGGGGCGCGATTCTTGAGTAACACAATAGATAGATTCTGGAGAGGAGGGGGAAAAGCATTCGATATACACTTTTCAATAATGAACAAGCAAGTATATTTAACATATATTACATTATAAGGACATTTACAATTAACAAGATAATAATAACAGAGTTACAACAAGATTAATATACGATCGAAACAAAGCTCGTTATATGAAATACACGCGATATACCAACTTATTCGGATCGAACACGGTTACGGTAGCGAACAATCGGTGCGAGCCGATAAACACGGCATACAAAAACTCAGGAATTTGGTCGCGGCATTCCTCACGTGCGCGAGACTCCGGTCTTCACAATCGAGATATCGAAAGGTCGGAATATCAGAGAACGGTACTTACGGTATGTTTGCGAAGCCTCAAATGGCTCACGGAAAAATTATAGAACGCTAATATATAATGCGGTATTCACGGAATCTTCACGACATTTAACCAACGGTAATTTCGCGCTATAGGTACGACTCTCGCAGAGTCAAAGGCATTATCGATACGGTAACTCCACTCGCCGAGAGCGACCACGCACAAATCCCGATGATCGTTAACGCGACCTTATAATTCCAACAAAAGAGATGACCCGATACGATATGATAAGATATAATTTTACGGACCTCAATTTATGACGACTGTCGACGGCAACTTCCCCGAGAGGGGCACTTTCGCGCAATCCGGTATAGCTAGTATCGCGGTAACAATTATCTGGAGCGATTATGCTCTGAAGAACGGAAACGGTAATTCGATATTAAGCCGCCGATTTTACTCGGCAGAACTTAACCCACGACACGGTAATACACGACACTAGCTCAATCGGGAACAATTACTACTCACGAACTACCCGAGTGGCGGCTTACAGTATCTCGCAGTGATGATCGGCTGTCGTCCCGAAGTTGCTGCTCACTCTAACTCTCGCCGGACAGAAGTGACTCTTCGAGAGAGAGTCCTTAGAGAGAGAGGTCTCTCGAGTTTCGCGCCGATTTCCCGCGCATCCTGTCGATTTTTGGTCGCCGTGGGGCGGCCTGGATCCGCCCGTCGTTCCCCCAGCGCCCTCGGCGTTATATCGATGACTCGTCTCCCGCTCTTTCCGGTATCGTGGCGGTATCTCTCCATAATTCGTGATTTCCGGGGTTTGAATTGGCAGGCTGGCCGGGCCGTCATCCAATCCTTTCCGCGGGTGTTTATGGGCTGACACGGGGCCCACCACTCATTCTGCAGCATGAGGGGTCTCTCGGTGTCCTTTAGGGTGTCCAGCAGATCTCTAAAACAATTTATATTTTAGACGGTATATCGGGATGGCGGTAGCGACGGGAGCTCGATACATGACCTTCGGTGCGGTATCCTTTCTACGGTAGCTTCGTCCTCTGATCTCCGGCGTCTTGCTTCACATTTTGCTGAGGGGTCCTCCACTCAGGTAGTCGTTTCGCGATTATTTCAAATCACGTTCGCTCAATACGGTAACGCAGGAAATAGAATACAAACAAAATAAAATAAAATATAATTTTATCGCGTTAAGGTCGCTCCCTCTCAGAGTGTGAGGGGCAACCCCAGGACGGCTCTCCCCCCTCATCGGTCGAGCTTTCACCCTTGTGACGGCGCTCAAAAGGCGCGTCACGTCACAATAATTATTGATATAAAATAACCCAGCAAGCACAGAATGTAAACGCTATATAACGTCGGAGTAACACGCAATATAACAAATGTTATATTTTATATACAATAATGTAATATAATTTTTTTATAGTTACAATATAACTGTGTTTTATAATAGTTATATTATTTAATAATTTTCTAGTTATCTTAAAATAACTGCGACATAACATAAATATTACATCACATACATCGCAGAACATTTAAATTACATTACAGCAATGTTATAATCTTACAAGTTGCAATGTAATATTGTAGAGACATTTTAAGAACATATAACTGTAATATATTATGAAAAATGTTACAGCAATATTCCAAAAATATAAAAAAATAACGATATTTAGTAGTCATTAGTTCTTTATCATTTACCGCTATGCGACGCGCGATGATTTATCTATCTCGTATTTAAGTTTCAGTCATGAGAATTATATAAAGCTTACAAAAAATGACTATTAAGATTAAAAAGATGCAATAATTATTTTCTGATATATCCCAACAGAGAATTCAGATATTGAACTGATCGAAAACTTAGAAAGTGGATAAATAAATGTCCGAATGAGAGGAAATCGCTCATTATATTATAATATTTAGGCTATAAAGTCTGCTATTTTTATAAATAAAATTTTTAATTTTAATAAATTAAATGATTGAATTAAAGTAAAAAACAATCGTTACGGCTCTGCTAAAATTTAATAACTAATTAGAGTCTCAAAATGAGTTGGCGATGAGAGCCCGGGCGCAGTTAATAAGGCGCACATTTATTTAAATGAGTAAACTGTAATATAAAGATAGTTTACATAGATAATGATACATAGCGATGATAGCGTACGTTTCGGCTCTTTCTTTGAGCCTTCTTCAGCGCATACAATTAAAAGATTAACTGTCTATTAGACGAAATTTAGTTTGTGATGTTCAAGACGTGAAAGACTACCTTCCATATTATATTCAGCTAATCTCGACGTTATTTCTTCACTGGGTAGATAAGCCAAGGAAGTCGATAATGAGAAATATATTCATTTCGTAAAATCTGTAGGTGAAAATTCACTTTTTTATGGAAGGAAGCTTATTGTAAATGTTAAATTTTTTTTTTTTTGTTTCATATAGCAAAAAAGAACGGATCAAAATAACTTTCAAATTTGTAGATCTTATTATTGTACAGGATCGAAAATTGTAACGGAAGTGTGGAGTTGTCTAAAGTGTAGCAGAACGATCGCATTAACATACTAAATGTTTAATATTCTTAGAGACCAAGTTTTTTTCTGTTACTGATATCACTCATCGTGAGGAGAGTGGTTAAATTAAATCTAGGATAAACATGACACAACCGGTACGTTATGTAAAAGTCAAAGGAGTCAGCTAACGAATAATAGTCAAATAAAAGTTAAGTGTATAAACAATAAATAAACGTTTTGATTAAAAACTGAAAGTCACGAGAAAAAGAATATTACTATGTTGATAATATTACTATGTTATGTCCCCCTCGAAACCCTACAACTTTTGTAGGAAACAATTTTTGATTTAACGCAGTGTTTCTGAGATATTTGAGTGGGTCCTTTAAAATGGGACACCTGGTATATATTGTATATATGTATATATATATATATATATATATATGTATATATATATATATATATATGTATATATATATATACATACATAATCACATGCTTGCAATATAATACACACCATATATTTTCCAACAACAATTTTTCAGTTTTACATTTTCAATAAGTAATAAATATCTAGAGAAACATCACATATAGTATGTTTAATTAAATATTTTGCAATAACATATTATCAAAGAAATTTATGCAAGGTCAATCCTACATTGCTTTCAATTAGATCTATATACATATTACAATTTAGTGATATTATATGAGTTTTTTGGAACCATTTAATGCAAAAGACGAGATTATAGATATAGACAAAAATAATTCTTCCTTCAACATACAAAAAATTACAAACCCACCAATAACCTTTGTTTCCACATTTGAAAATACATTTAGCATCACCAAAACCGGCAAACATTTGTGAAATTATTTATTATTATTATATAGTAGATATATTATAAAATTATGTTTTGTTGTACTAAACTAAAGCATCCGGCAACGTAAACATGGCGTCTGTAAAAATTATTAAAAAATTATATTTCGTATTTTACATCATAATTTTCAAGAAAACCTGTGACTGCCACTTAAAATCAATTGAACTTATCGTGAAAATCAAAGTCAGCATTGAGATCAAAGTATAAGTCATTCAAGCTGCAGCCGTTAAAATAAATTTATGATTTTATATTTCCTGGTGTCAATCAATTTGAAATACTCTCTCTTTCTCTCTTTCTCTCTCTTTCCCTAGTAATGCCAAACAAAGTTAACAAAGAATTTTTTGACACTTATCCAATTTCTTAAAACTTTTGATTACATGACTTTTGTTTGCATTAAGATATTGTATACATATAACAAATTTAAAATTAAAAACACATTTCGTATGCTTTGTTTTGATACATATTTTCTCCTACTTAATGGACATCTAGAGTCAATGTCTTCTATGTTAAATTAAATATGTAATAAATGTAAAAGAAAAAAAACGAATGGATTTTAATAAAAAAATATGTTTAACCAGATTGCAAATCGTGGAGAAACGGCTTTACCATATTTACTCCATGAAGTGGAAAACAATATCATTTATCAATTTTTAATCAAATATAAATCTATTAAAAGTGAAACATCATACTAATCCTCAATGAAATCTAAAATTTGTCAATGAGATAGAGATTAATTATTGATCTTATAAGCTATAAGCGGACGTATCTCGAGTAATTATTGCTTTATAACATCAAGTAATTTCTTTCTCAAATATATATCAATTATTGTACTTATTAAATTGTCAATTATACATACAATTATAAACTCTTTTATTCAAAAACTATTTCTTATCTATATTTACTCAATATTTGCTCAATTGTATAGAATTTGTGACCACGCAATTATGCACGACAATCAATTAGTGCGTGCCGGCACAGGAGAATTGCATCAGCCACTTTTGTTCTTAACAACGTGTCGGTCAGTGTCGAATCGTCTCTCTTCATTTTTGTATATCGGATTTGTTCGTATTATATGTTTTAGTAGTGCATTGAATCCAATTCACGTGGCAAAAAGTGTTGTATAATAAAAATATATAGTTATTATATTAATAATATAATTATTTTTTTAGAAAAAATTGTTATTTATAATACTCAAAACCTTATTTTACCATCTTATTATATATCATACCTTATACATATGGTATGTTACGCGTCAAACGGAACAGCTTTACAACCAAAATTGAGGTCTAGCTAAAAATTCCCTCTTGGCCGGAAAAATTACTTTAATATATCTATTTTATAATGCTATGTGTTATTTTAGTAGAATCCAATATGGCGGCCTTAAAATGGCAGTTTTATTTTCAAAAAACACATTAACTAATTTATTAATCTATTCTGTAAAAAAAATTTCCAGCCAATTTCCAGCAATTGGAAGCAGCCCTACATCGAATATGGTTCGAAATTCTGCAAGCCACAATTAGAGCCTGCTTTAATATGCGTGAGCGCCTGCAAGAGGTCATCCGAAGACGAGGCAGAAATATACAATTTTAAATACGAACACATATATCCCTGCCCCAACACACACACACACACACACACACACACAAACACGATGGGCAAAATCCGACCAGCAACTTTCCCGTAGTGCCCATCGGATAATGCTAATGTTGGCGGTAATTGAATATATAGGCAAAAATGCATATGTAACTTTGATATGCTGTAACTTCGCGAAAAAAAATCGTACGGTATTCAATTTTTTTTTAAATTTGTAGAGAAAAGTCCATATTTTACGATAGTTAAGATGATATTTGCGAAAAAGCACTTTAGTACACTCCGTAGAGTTCGTCAAACTATGCAATTTTTTGAAAAAAAAAGACGTTCCTCCTTTTAAAGGGATGGAGAAAGGGGGAGAGAATAAAATCAAAATCGAACGAAAGTTCCTTAAAGTAGAAACTTTACCCTTTAAAACAAAAAAAAATTTTTTGAAATACGACAATTTTTCGCGGAGATACGCTTATTTGAATTTGTGCTAAATTGTCATATTAAGTACGTGTTGCGATAATTTTTTTGACGAGTGTATATAACCTAAAAATTCTTTTGCACAACAAACATATTGCTCTATCGTACCTAGGAGCTGAGCTATCTTATGATCACCACTGTGTAAGATTTTTTTTGTAAGATTTTTTGTAATGCTACCGACATTCACGTTATCTGATGTACACAACGAGGAAGTTGTTGACCATGGTCGTTTCTTCGATCGTTTTTTGCATAAAAATGCAACACTTTGCTGTATTTGCGTATTATGCGATTAATTAATCGATGAATTAAAAAACTCGTCCCATGTGTACAATGTATGTATGCGTCAATGTTAAGTGTGATGGTGTGGCGTGTGTGTATGGTGACTTGTGTATAATCGAATGTTTCTTGTATTTGAATATATGTAGATCAATTAGTAATTAAATGCCTGATCTACATATGTTAAAAACAAGAAACATTCAATTTCACGCAAGTCACCATACACGCGACACAGCATCACACTTAATATTGATACACACTTGCATCATACACATTATGTGCAAAATCCGACCGAGCAACTTCCTCGTGACGTACATCGGATAACGTGAATGCCGATGACATTACAAAAAATCTTATAAAACACAAAAGTGATTAAAAGATCTGATAGCTCAACTCCTAGATACGATAGAGCAATAATGTTTCTTGCCATTTAAAAGTGGAAGTTTCCTACTCCAAAGCCAATATGGTGACATATTTGGTCCCGTCCTTTCTTTTTCCATAGACGGCTACAAAATCATGATATTTCCAGACTTTTTACACGATCTCATTTTGGGTCTTACAAGAAAAATAGTTAAACAAATAAATGTCTGGTGAAAATAAGTGAAAATCTGTTCATTGTACTATATACTTTCTGAGAAAAAACAAACTTTATCACTAATAAAGGAAAAAACGATAAAACAGTAAAAAATGGTATTTTGACCGTTTCTTAAACTGAAAATGAACGTTTGTTCCTTTAATGTTTTTCAAGTGGACATTTTAACCAATTAAAAACGTTTTCGAGAGTTCGGTAATAAAACGTTTCAAAGAAACATTTGTGAAACATCTCTGAAACGAATTCTACGTCATTTTACGTCACACACATTCCGTGAATATCAACATTTTTACATTATTGATATCAGTTTTTTTAAAGAGTAATATTTCAAGAAAATTATTTTTTTTTAAACTTGAAAGACAAAATATTGTAACAGCTACGTAAATAAGTGACTGCCCTCTACACTCTCTACACTCTGACGATATAGCACGCGCTATATAACCTTCTAGCTATATAAGTCGACACGGTGTAACATTTAGTGTCACACAATATATAACTCTATTCTGAAGAGCTTCGCAGTTAATACTATTAAAAAAATAAAAGTGATTATTGTGTGTTACAGTATATAACATTATGTTATTTTATCGATTTGTACTTATCTTGTGTATTTGTATAAATTATGACGCATTATCTTATGTTTCTGCACAAGTTTACGAATCTAATGGCAGTGAATACGAAAAAATTAGTAGCAGTATATTGCCCGCTTATACCATCGCTTTGAGAGCCGATCTTGTCAATTCAACTATATGCAAAAAGGAATTACGAGATTTCCGAGATGCCGTAAATCAACGAATACTGTGGAGCTTGAAAAGTTAGTAAAATTTTTATTCATGGTCACATTTATAAAATAGCTCGAAAATTAAAACAAATTATTTTAAAAACATATTTATGTTTACTTTACACTGAATTAATTATTTAATTTTAGAAATTGTTAGTTAAAATTAACTAAAATTTTACTATTTTTGTACCAATCTCTATTATTGTTTGTAAAAAAAGCAGAAAATTAGTCTATAATTAGACTATAATTAATATTAATTATTGAGAATGTCACAGCGCTATAATAAATGTACATTATGCGCATGTACGAAATTATTTCAGCACTAAATATTTTTTTATATTTACAGATTCAATATATAAACAATTGATTTAATATATTAATAAAAGGCTTCAATAAAAGTAACAATAGTAAAAATAATATAAAAACCAGCATAGTTTTCTTAATTTAAATGATTTGAATGACTATATGTACCATTCTATACATTCATCTGTTGCGATCCGAATTATTGCGTTCTATTTTAATTAAGTTATCTCACTTGATCAAGAGAAAACGGTATAATAGAAAAATAAAAAAAATTCTCATTATGTCATCCGCTATTAGAAAACTGATCGTCCTAATTAACATTACATCGTAATTAACATTAAAATTTTCTCAAAATACAGACTTCGAGTTCCTTTTTCGTTTTTGAAGCTTATCAATATCATAATTATTAGCTGCGTTATTAATATTTAACGTTTCACAATTTTTTTCTATTTTTCCACTGTACCGCTTTTTTTGATCGAATGTATGTATATTTAATAATAACGTCATCTTCCGCTAGCGTTAATTAACACCAAAGAAAATGCATGTTCTGTGAACAACCAAATAATTTCAAACATTAATTTTTCTTGAAACTTATGCACTATTATCCACGTTTGGCTCTCAATGGCCTGGAAAATTTAACCTTAAAGTTAGTATTCACAAGAACCCTATCAAGTTTTTAGTGTTTTATTGAAAAGTTATAAAAAATACAAAATATACATAAGAGATGATGACTGATTTATTTTTAATGTAATGTATAAAAAAAATCTAAAAAAAATATTTGTGTACTTAATTTTTCTTGGAGAATTTTAAGGAAAAGTAAATATTATTCAAAAAGACAAAAAGGCTCGTATAATGCAACGCAATAAATAATAATAATGGAATATAGTGAAAGGCCAACTAACGAGCAAATAAATAGATATAATATAATATAATAAATTCATTTAATCATGCTCTTAAAATTAATAACATGTAAATTCTTAACATGTAGACGTTTCGAGTTACTTAGTCTTCCTCAGTACAAATTCTAACTTAAACAAACGCTTAAATAATATAATAATTAAATAATTAAAATATATCAAACGACCATGACGAGCGAAATATCCATCAATATTTTAACATCGGTGTATTTTCTAAGAGGCACAGCAAGAATAACATTTCCCATCCTATCATTATGGAACGCTTTTGTTAGTAATGAGAGATTTTTTAAACCCATTCTTCGTTTGAAGGCGAGAAAGGATTTGTCCAAATTTTGTCAGTTTGAATGTATTTGTCAATCAATATATTGTCAGATAGTCAGATATAGAGTCAAGTTAGAGACACGCTATAGATAAGAAGCTAAAAACAGAATTTTATTATCAGGACGCATTTTACAGTTTAATACAAAGATACAAACCGGTCTGTTTCTATGGAACTCGCATTTATATTGATTGACAAATACATTCAAACTGACAAAATTTGGACAAATTCTTTCTCGCCTTCAAACGAAGAATGGGTTTAAAAAATCTCTCATTACTAACAAAAGCGTTCCATAATGATAAGATGGGAAATGTTATTCTTGCTGTGCCTCTTAGAAAATACACCGATGTTAAAATATTGATGGATATTTCGCTCGTCATGGTCGTTTGATGTACTTTAATTATTATATTATTTAAGCGTTTGTTTAAGTTAGAATTTGTACTGAGGAAGACTAAGTAAGTCGAAACGTCTACAATTAAAGCATTTTGTATTATATTATATTATATTTTGTATTATATTTATTTATTTATTTTTCCTCTTTCCTTTAAAAATAAATATTATATTTAATATGTATATAAAACGGAATCAATCCTTAATTGTTCAAATATACTATTTTTTAATATTGTAATAAAAAAGAACAAATTTACAGTTACAGATATCCTATCGAATGTAATATAATTTAACATAATTAATCTCAAAAGGATACAATAAAAACGTATTTATTAATATATTAATTAACAAAAAATAGTAAAGTTGCACGTAATTATAAATAAAAATATGCTATTACGTCGATGTCATAGAAATCATAGATGAATCATAGATTGTCTAGTTTGTGCGTAAACATATCTATTTATTCTCTGATCTTTAACATCGAGTCAAAGAGATTTTCCTTGTTGATTTTCCTCGATCAATTCTATTTTTAAGTGCATAAAAACATGTTTTCTCATTCTTAGCTCACATATATGTAAACTATTTATTGCCAGATAATTGCTCTATAATATATTAATATTTGAAATATAAAAGTTTTAATATATAAATTTAAATTATTTTTTATAAAGTTTTATAAATATATAAATTATTATAAATTTAATTATTAAATATAAATATATAAATTGTAATATATAAATTATTTAACAATATGTAAGATGTGATTTGCCAGTCGAATTTTTAAAACAAGGTTAAGAATATTTATTGACCAACACTGGCTAAGACTATCGACTTTCGGATATATATTTTTCTCGCCTATAATTCTGTAGGGGGGTTAGAGGGGATTCGGGAAATTAAATCTCGAATTGAGATTATTCCCAAATAAAGTCTTATAATATAAGAATTAGTCTTAGCCAGTGTTGGTCAATAAATATTTTTAACCTTGTTTTATAAATTATTTATTTTTGTTGTTTAATATGTAAATTTATGAAAGAAAAACTGGCATTACGAGTAGCGAGCGCCTGATAGCATAAGGCAGATACGAATAGGGCGCGTATAGTGGCGTTTCTAGATTATTTCCAAAAAATGCGTTATCAGAATACAACTTTATTATATATGGTTAAATTTGATATTAAATATGCTATCAGACTGGTTATAACATAAATTTCAAAATTTTCAAAAATTAGGAAGGGGAGGGAAATTTCGAAAAATTTGACATTTTTGAAAAATATTAAAAACCATATAACTATTATTTAAAACATTTTTTTATATCTTTTACCGTTTTGACGTTATTAGCTTAGAAATAAAAAAATCGATTTTCTTCAAGGGAGTGTTTCACCCCCTGAACGTCGAGATACACAGCTAAAAAAAAATATGGGTCAGTAGTAAGTGGGGATGTATGGCCCGTCATAACAAACCCCCACCACTCGGCCACTGGCGCCGTCCCCCCACCACTCGGTCCCTGACGCTGTCAGATATGGCCCGTCAAACTAACCTCCACCACTCGGCCGCGGACTCTAGAGAGGGGAATGGTGGGGGGAATGCCGATTGGTCACGCCGGTGAGATAAAAAAGGGTAATAAAATGTATTTGCATAGGTCCCGGTGCGTCGAAGGAAATCTTCGATAATAATTACGGTAAGAAATAATTGAAAAGGAAGAGATTATGCAATATTATATTTAATTAGACGATTAATGACATGACAGAGGGGTGACAGAATTATCCGACAAAATAACGATAAAATGCTGAAGTCGCCGTGGTATACCGAAATCATTGTAGGGAGTATGACATCCCCGTCTACCTCTTGCAGTAGAGCGAATGGGCATCGGCGTCCATGTATAGCGCTGAAAAAAATTAACAAAAACCACAAGCATTTATTTCGGCCGAGCGCTTACTCAGCGTTGCATTGCCAGATATCGTTGGTAACAAAGGAAACAAAAAGATATACAAAAAATACAATCGGCCAGCGTCCGTTATTATGCCTAACCGATTACTCAACGTCGACGGGTACTATCGGCACCTCAGGTAACAAAAAGAGTTCTAATAAAAAACACGTGCATTAACATTCTAGTAAACAATATAGTTAGGAAGTGCAGCATGGACATTTGTTGGATAATAAAACAGATATGATCAGGCATGGGAGTCTGAGACGCATTATTGAGACAGCTGCTGTTATTGAGGACGTAAATTACGCTTTAAAGTTTTTTAAAAGATTGAGTTTCTGTTTTGCTATGAGATTAGAGAATGTGAGAAAAATAACAAAAATACAAGTAAAAAAGTTTCACACACATTTATTATTACTAATTTCTTCATATAAATTGATATTACAAATACATAATGTTTAAAACGATACATAAAAGTATTTTATTGAAATTACTGAATTACATATGATATCAGCTAGCAACTACGTTAAAACGTTTCGGATAAAGTTCCGAATAGGTGAACCCTCCGATTATTTTGAAACTACACTATTTTTTGTATTTTTGAACGCTGATTACGAATATGATAATGAAAATTTGCGACAAGGTCATTTTCAAGGTCAAAACAAAAAAACTGAAAAAATATAACTTTTTAGACATTATTTCAATAAATATTAATGTAACAAAAAAATGTTTCAAATAAAAGTTGCAGATCTTATAAAAATATATCATTTATGTTCTATAAATTTTTTGCGTAAAACTGATAGTTTTCGAAAAAAATTAGATAAGAAGAACCCTCTCAAACATCAATATATTCTTCGTTCTCAGCCGAACCCGGAGTCAACGACAAGGACGTGACGAAGAACTGACTCCATTTTTTTCTTTTTATAATTTTTATATTTTTTTATAATTTGTTTATATTTTTAATATTTTTTAATACTTCGCGTGGAAAAGTGTATGCGTGGAAACAGTGGGTTCCGCCCCCCTGCGGGGGGCTCCACTACCGAAAAACTAGACAAATAGGTTTGCGTGGAACCTCGCTCTGCGTGGAAAGTTGCAAACCCATGTGGAACCTCGCTTCGCGTGGAAAAGTGTATGCGTGGAAACAGTGGGTTCCGCTCCCCTGCGGGGGGCTCCACTACCGAAAAACTAGACAAATAGGTTTGCGTGGAAAGTTGCAAACCCATATGGAACCTCGCTTCGCGTGGAAACAGTGGGTTCCGCCCCCCTGCGGGGGGCTCCACTACCGAAAAACTAGACAAATAGGTTTGCGTGGAACCTCGCTCTACGTGGAAAGTTGTAAACCCGTGTGGAATCGTATATGTACTGCAAAGTACATGCTTAGATGGGAGAACAGATATAAGATTTAGATTCCATCGTTTTTGTTGAAAACTATCACTCATACGGTAAAAATTAATAGAACATAAAATGTTTTTCTCTGTAAGATCTAAAATTTTTATGGGTTTTTCATGATTTTCACTATGAAAATGAGAGATGCGCCAATTTTCACTATGATATTCGTAATCAGTGCATCAAAATACGTAAGAATACTGAGTTTCAAAAAAATCAGAGGTGAGCACTTTTCGGAACTTCACCCGCCGTTTTTAGTCTTTAACATCAATTTTCTCGAAAACTTTCAGTTTTACGCAAAAAATGTATAGATCATAAATGATGTATTTTTACAAGAACTACAACTTTTATTTGAAACATTTTTTTCTTACATCAATATTTATCGAAATAATATCTAAAAAGTTATATTTTTTTCAGTTTTTTTGAGTTTTGACCTTGAAAATGACCTTGTCGCAAATTTTCATTATCATATTCGTAATCAGCGTTCAAAAATACAAAAAATAATGTAGTTTCAAAAAAATCGGAGGGTTCACCTATTCGGAACTCCACCCCGGTCTACGGCCGCAGCGGCTGCCTCCAGGTGTCATCCCAAGGGGAGATGGGGGTCCCGATTGGGGGGCATCTTTAATTGACAGCATCGACTCCCCCGCACGTGCAGCGACATGAAATCACGGACGATTTCAGCATGTGAGATTTATCTGTCAAGCTACCTCTTTCTCTTTCTTCCCCTCTCCTTCTCTCTCCTCTCTCTCTCTCTCTCTCTCTCTCTCTCTCTCTCTCTCTCTCTCTCTCTCTCTCTCTCTCTCTCTCTATCCTTTTTTTTTCCTTCTTGCTCTCTCGCTCTTTTTTTTATAGCCCGATCTCTTTTCCCGTTCGCTTCTTTGAATCGGATCTAATGATTGGTGATGAAATGCAGAGAGGTCTTTTTGAGATCTTACAACCCAAATATATATATGTATATGTATATATATGTATATATATAGGGAAGGGAAATGTGAGAATGTATTGAGTATCGTGATACTTGGAGCGAAATGCAACGAGATAACATCGCGCGGGCACACATTTGCATTTGACATCAAAACAAAAATATGCTTAAATATCTTAAAGTATCCTATATATGTATACGTACAAAAATTTAAAAATTCTCTGACGTCCGTCACAAATAATAACGATAGCGTTTGCATGAATCGTAACAGGACTTTCAACTCTGGCATTATATAAGATGACACATATTCGATAAAGTGACTCTCCATGAAAAGAGAGAAATTATATTTTCGATTATTTATTTGAATAAGAAAAATCTTTCAATAGACGGTCGCAAAAGCGTAAAAATCTTCTGTCGCGCATGGCATCTTTATCTTAACTCACGCAGGCTCTATCGAGACAAAAACTAATCGTAACTACGTCAGAAAATCACTAATATTTTTTTTCATATATCAAAATGCTGCATATAAAATTTAATAAGCGGCAACTCTAGAAAAATTACTTAATATGTATATACATACATCTATCGCTAAATAAATTTAATACATTCTCCGGACGCCTTAAGTACACAGATAGTTTTGCACACAAATATAAAAATAATATATTATAATAATAATATAAACATATTAAATATATATATACATATTTTTTTATTTATAATTTGAAAGTTCTTGAATTCAAATTTATATCGAAAAGACTAAAGAAGAAGAAGAAAAAAAAGTAGAATAAAGATCTATATATATAATTATCAAGTCGGTGTATTTAAGGATTGTCCGGTAAATATCTGATGTTACACATTCAACGGATTCGTCAATCAGTAATCTTAAGAATATCGAAAAACGTAAATGTAAATACGCTTGTAAAAGCACTGCAACGATTCAGGACATTGAAAAAAAAGAAAAAATTGAAAAGCCGTGTGAATAGCGCACTCTCACCTGAAGCACGTATCAACACAGCGGCTTCTAGGAAATAATAAAAAAATAAATCAAGTATATCAGAGAGAGAGTGTGTGGTGGCCAACTTACCTCGATGCTATCGAGAAATTCAAATTGACCACACGACGAGATCTAGATTGGAAAGAAAGCTGTATGGAACGGAACGATTATAACGTGACACACGGTGCCGACACTATTCTAGAGTCACGAAAAGACGCCAGAGCACAACTAGAACTTGTGCAACTAGAATGTGAGTTTCCTGATCTGCGTGATACGCGTATTATATCATACACAGGCACATATAATGCAATGAAACCGCAACTGGAGATGCTCGCGACTGCATTTCCAGGGAGAGAGAAAAAAACGTTTAAAAACAAATAAAAATGAAGAAAGAAAGACAACTTGGCGATGTTTTGCAGCCCAGGAAACTCGTGCGAACGTTCCTCTAGAAATAACGTATCAATACTACGTAGAAATAGCCTCTACGATCTAGAATAAACGAGAAGGAAAGAATCACCTCGTGACTATTTGGTAGAAACGTGCAGATTCGCAAAATACTTTCTTCGATTAGGCTAGAAGAAGAAAAAAAAAATTATAAAGACGTAACATTCGACGTGGATCTTTCGCAGATCCGTCATCCACTGCTATAGCTATAAAAAGTCAGAGAGAGCTTTTAGTCGCAAGAGAGTATTTTCCGACAACAATCACGAGAGACTCCGCAATCGACCCCGACTAAAGCACGGCCTCTAAAAGAGTGATGTGTGGTGTGTATTTTTTTTTTTTTTTTTTTTTCTTTCTCATTGTCATCGCTGTCAACATTCCGGTGTCGTCAGATTGAACGATAGCTCTTGCACTTTCTATCGCAAGATCCTCCCATCTGCAACGTGTACTCACATATTCGTCGAAGGCTTGATCCAATTTATTTACGATCAATGAAATCAAAGATATCTGATTAAGGCAGATCTCTAATCAATGTCTCGCTCTTATCCGCACGTGGGATAATCTCTACAAACGATATACCGTATCATTTATATTGGCGGATTAAAAAATTACGGATGACGAAGCATCGTCACCCCAACGTGTGCATCTTCGCACAAGAATTCATCATCATCATCATCATCTGAACATAATGTTTGAGACGCGTCCTGGGGGAAAAATGCTATTTCCGGGAGCCCTCAATTTGATAAGTGTGTTTGATAGATTTTTTACCGAGAAAAAAATGGCAAGAGATCCTTTTCATCGAAATTTTTCATCAATTTTTTTAATGTAACAAATCCAATTTTAATTTAATTAGAAATGAATTTGAGTTAACTTAGATTTTATAATACAGAAGAGACTTTATAATACATAACACTGTATTATACATAACACTGCTTGTCTACGGTATGCTCTTGTTATTGTTCAAATGTTCACCTGTCGATGATGTTTGAATCGTAACGTTATAGCCGAAGAAGAAACAAACATCTCAAGAAAAAGGATCATCATTGGTCAGAGTTCATTTCTCAATACTTTGTTCTCTGTTCTGTCACCTCGCTATTTTAAAAGAATTATTTCAACGCAATTTATCACAAATTATTATTTATTATAGTTATGGTACGTGATATGCTGGTTTAAAATTAAATATATTGTTAGAATTTTTAAGTTTTGAAAATATATGTTTTAAAGATTAAGATTAATATAACATTTTTAGAATGAAATATATTACATCACAGAAAAGTGCAATTAATTATCTTCTCTATTTTAATCTAAAATCAAGTTTGATATCAAATTTGTATACCAATAAATTCTAGTAAATTGATATATCCTTGTTTTGCAAAAAATAATTTTTACTTTTTAAAATTTTTATTAAATATTTATGCATTAACTTTGTCACATTAATTTTAAGTTTATTATCTGACATTAAATTTGTACTCAACGATCTGAGAAATCTTCAAGTTTGTGAATAAATAATTAAAAAATATTCGATAGTTTACATTAATATTCAAGCATCAAAAAACTTATCGGAAATGATTACTCTTTTTCTTGGATTTAGAAAAATTATTTCTTCTAAATTGTATTGAATTAATTAATTATTAATTAATGAGTGTCCGATCGAAGGACCAAGATTCGTGAAATGGGAAGAATAAGATATAACAGATAAGCAAAAAGTTAACAAATATGTATACAGAATATTTCTACTTCTCGAATATTATTATTATTTCCAATTTGTTAATTATTTTATAAGATATGAATATTTTATATCCGTTTGATTATAATCAATTACTACATTATATAATCGCAATTAAAATCGCTCGAGAGTTTAACCAAAAAAGCCATGTCCCGTCGCATTCTAAGATCTAAATACGTACATAATATGCAAGAAGCAATGACAGTATGACGTCTAAAGTGCCTACATGGATGGCGACTCGCTAAATTTTCTTCGCGCTCCGCTATTTTAATTTACTATCTCTTTCTTTTTTAAGGCTCCTGGGTGCTCACCGCGGCCATATTGGAATCGTGACGTCAGAGGCGAGAAATAACACGTTGAGATTTCTTAGATGCCATTTCTAAATAAAAACATATTTGCATAAAATAACACTTAAGATCTCTTTAATACACTTCTAAAAAACGCCGAAAACTATTCTTTTCCCTTGACAGTCAATCAACAACCGTAAAATGATCGAGATGTCAGACTTTGACATGCGGAATGACTGCGCATGCAATCGTAATATTACATTTTACAGCTGTTGATTGATTATAAAGGGAAAAGGATAGTTTTCGGCGTTTTTTAGAAGTGTATTAAAGAGATCTGAAGTGTTATTTTATGCAAATATGTTTTTATTTAGAAATGGCATCTAAAAATTTTTAGCGTGTCTTTTCTCGCCTCTGACGTCACGATTCCGACATGCTCGTCAAGATACCAGGAGCCTTAAGCGAAGAACAAAGAACCAATTGCTCCGAAAATTTTGGAATATCGAAACGCCGCTGTTATATATCATTATTATTGTGTGTTTTGTGAGAGATGTTCGCCGTCTTGGGTAAAATATTGCGACGGGAAGAATGGAAGAAAGTTTGACGCCAATAGCAATATTTCTTGTCACCGATGACGTCTGTATCATAGTCACTGTTTCTTTCTTTGCACGAGAAAACACTTTTTCCGCTACCCCCCACCCTCTCCCACCCTTAGAAGTATATCCCTATTGAATAAAGATTTCTCTCATGTTATCTGTTTCTTAGATTGAGTTAGTTACGCGATCGCGCGTCAGTTTCGCGATTGTCTCGTCTCTCTATTATATATACTTGCGATTCTCTGTCGCTATAACTAACTGACTGACTGATCTACGGCGCGGCATTATTTGTATATATAATAACCTAGCGGTGAGGATGCAAGACGTGTGTGACTGCGTGAATGAAGGAGGAGAAAATATAAATTGTAATGGCCGTACCACTTATAATTTGACGGCATATTATGAAACCTAAAAAATAAATAATAAAGCACACGATTAAAATTAAAATCAACGAGCGAGTTGGGCGCGGCCGCGGCCAACGCATCATTGTGTCTAATAATGTTTCTTATCTCGCCATAGATTGTATATTTTAATATTTGAAATGTTTTATATCTCATATTAGTTCATTCAAGGAATATTGAATATTGTCGCATATATAGATTTCTATATGTATGCATATGCGGGAGAAAGTTGTCAAAACCGACGTGCCATATTTTTCAGGCTCTAGCTCCTAGTTAAAAATTCGAAACAAGAATTTATATCCGCAGATATCTGTTGGAAACAAGTCTTCATCAGTTTTGATAATTATTTTAAACTTTTAAATAAATGCGTGGTCTTTTTGTAAAATTGGACAAAGATTAAAGAGGAATGTGTGAGAAATTAATCTCCAAACCCGACATATCCGCTAAAAATTAAAGAAACACGATAAAATATGCAATAAAAATATTGTAATAAATTATTTAATTAAAAAAGAGTTATTGAATTTTAAATAAATTACTTTGTTTAATTTGTTTATAAAGATAAACATTTTTAAGAATATACATATACATTTCTTTGTCAAAATTAAAATCTTTTAAATGTGACCAAATTACTCAATTTATATACTTATTTATATACTTATTTATATACTTTCAAGGTAAAATGTTAAATTCTGTCGAGATATACAAAGCACAAGATACGCCAAAAAACTTTAATTTAATTTTCCTAACTGCATTCTCTTTAAGAAAAGATAAAGATAAAAATAAAATTATATAAAAACAAAATAGATTTAGAAACCTATTGAAAAAAGTAGAAAACATATAATAAAAACAAATATAAAAAAATATATAATACTTATTATTATTTATAGATTATATAATTTATTAAAAAGATCAAAAAAAGAAACTTTTGAAAAACTTTAAAAAATACGAAGAAGCTAATTCAGCACATAAACGAATTATAAATGCCTTATATATTCAAATGAGCAAACTATAAATAAACAAACTCATATTAATTCTGATAATGTGTTCCACTTAATCGATGAGACATATCGGTTTAGGAGATTTATATATATCGGTTTTGGTACTTTTTCTTTTTAATATCTTTTTCAATATTTACAGAATTACAAAGAGAAACGCGATAGAAAAAAATTATGTAAGACATACACAATTACGGATGTAAATTCCTTTTACAATTAATTTAGTACTTGTATCCATATTTCTATTTTGTCATATTAAATATAACAATTTGTGTATGTATATCGTGTTTTCGAGCGCACTCTGAACATAACTATTATCGAATTGCACATATATCGCCTATATGTATATGTATATTCGCATCATCGTCACCGCCGACTTGACGACGAAAGAATTATTAATGTAACCCCGGCGAAACCCTTTCAAATAATCTCATTAGACGATGGTAACTGAAGGTTGTTAAATATGCGCAGGATGTCCGTCACTCTCTCAAGGGAGGGACACCGGAATGTTTCAATTACTCGGGACAGCTTTTACAGAGGCTGTGATGCGCGCTTAGGGATAGAGACCGCTCACACTTTGCAGATCGAAGCTGATGTTCGGTATATAAAAGAAGTGCAGAGCGATGCCGGATAGTATCTCGGCTTATCCCCATCTCTGCCACTCTACTTGCCAAGCCTATCGAGGATGATGTACTTTTTTTTTTTTTTTTTTTTTTATTCGATCCGCTGCTACATTGATTCGATTTCTCGCGTATCGTCGACGACAAAATTTACGAGCGAGTCGCTCTTTAAAACAGCCTAAACACAGGGGGAGGCACAAATTCGACAAATGTTCGATTGTAAATTTTAACGTCGTTATTAGGCAAATTTTGCAGCCAATGAATAATTTATTGAAAAAAACATTTTTTAATAATTAAATATCCACGAGATTGTGAAAGTGATTTTATTGTTACACAGATTTGACTATAACACCTTACAATTAGATATAATTTTCATTCCATATTTTATATGGCTCCATCAATTCCGTTTGCAGATAAGAGAGAGGCTCGAAAGCTCTGGCGAAAACCACACTTTGAACTCACAAATAACGATCGGACATCACCGTCGGAATATTAATATGGATACGAGTTTTAAGGCTGACTTCCGGAGCTGGCGATGGTCGCGGGCCAACTGCTATGTCAATTGGCTTGTTGCCCAGTTTTATAACTTGGTTTTTGTCCTCTCCCTTTCTTTCGATTACCCCTCCCAACGTTCACAACTTTCGTCCTTTTTTTTTTGTTCGCAATAATTATATTGTATAGCATTATATATTCGTACTTGTGTGTCCCTGTTTCTCTCTTCCTCTACTTGGCCTCGCTTATTAATCATATAAAAAAAAAGAAAGTCCAACTTTGCATGATAGGAGCCACTATTGAATTATTACAGAAACCTATTTGCAATCTAATTATTCATTAATTATAATTATACAATTAATTTTACGACAAATGATTGACAAAAGTGATTCAAAATGCGATCTAGTAAAAAAAATTCAAATAAAAATTCCATCTCCTTATCACAAATGTCTGATTCTATACTGCGTTCACGGAGAGAACGACCACGCATTTCGTTCGGTTCGCGCAGATCCCACCCGACTGACCGTTTTGCCCCCTCCACACCGTCCAACGGCAAGGCCACACGGCCCAAAGAGTAAAGAGAAACAGGAGGGAGCATATGGCTCGAGCTAAGCGGACGGAAGTGAGTATATATCCCAGCATAAAAGTGGACACTCAAAATGGCTGCTTATGGGCGCCAATATTAAATGGCTTTTCGGAGATACTGGAAGAATCTCAAAATTACGGTAATTAGAAAACAATTTGTTATGTAATGTATGACTTCCGAAATAATTTGCTTTGGAAATTATACTTTATTCGTAATTTTTATCAGCGAGTTATCTCGTGCATGAGAATCAAGAAAATAAAAGACAACCATAGCCAGAATATAAATAGGTTTTAATAGCGTTTAATAGATTGAAAAGCGTTTATAGATAGAACAATTTTTTATTACTATTTATTTAGAAAATTAGAACAGTAGGTATAAAATTCTTGTTATTATATTACTGATAACAATTACTAACCGGTGAAATGTTATCCCATAATTTCGCGCTGTTGTTGTTATGCCACAGGCCTGACAATGCACCATGATGCTCTATTTCACTATTTTTTTTACAATGATTGTACATAAAATAATATTTGACTATATATATGTATATAAAACGGAAAATATCCTCACAACTATCATTATTGCGATAATACATACACGTTTCAGAACATTTAAAAAATAATTATAACTGTATTGCACTTCGAGGAGACAGTTATCATGACATTTCCGTCATTTGCGCAAAAACAGAAAAAAATACCGAAAAGAACCGTAAACCGAAAATAATTTAACGGTCCGGTTATGGTTCCGATGTTATAAATTTAATAGAATTTTAATACGGTTTATAGTTTCGGTTCTATTAAAAAACCGGTTATGGAACGATTATCGGTTTTGGTTCCGGTTCGGTCCGGGTCCCTGACAAATACGGATGTGTCCATTTCTCTCTCCTCCTCCACGCATCTTGGCTGTCGTCGCTCTTATCTTCACAAGGGACCGACGGCGATCACCACGACAACGAGTGACGGTGCGTTTGATGATCGAGAACCAATCACGCACAGTCGAATAAAAGAATAAAAAGGCGACACAAAGAGTCTGAGACAGTCAGTCGAGTGGAGAACACAGAGAGCATAGAAAAGTCATATCTCGTTCAGTAAAAACGCGATCGCGCATATTAGATATAGTGCGACTCCGGTACTATATATATATATATATATATATATATAGTACCGGAGTCGCACTATATCTAATATGCGCGATCGCGTTTTTACTGAACGAGATATGACTTTTCTATGCTCTCTGTGTTCTCCACTCGACTGACTGTCTCAGACTCTTTGTGTCTCGCGCTGTTATGACATTAACAAAGTCTTCGTCGAACGATTGTATAATTCGACGGATACGTTTGAGAGCTTAACACCCTAATTTATCGCCGCGTTAATTAGCAGGTGAATGAATGTGCGATTTCGTATTCCAGGAAATGCGTATTCCAGGCGTCGTCGCACATTCATTCACCTGCTAATTAACGCGGCGATAAATTAGGGTGTTAAGCTCTCAAACGTATCCGTCGAATTATACAATCGTTCGACGAAGACTTTGTTAATGTCATAACAGCGCGAGTGTTGTGAAAAACCTTATACTATATACTATAATAAACTAATAAACGCTACCGCATGAACAGTAACTACAGTGTGAATAGTAAATCATTTACACTGACCACACGACAGGGTGTGTGCATCTCTCGATTCCACTCTTCTCGTTCCCTCGCTGGAAGATACAGCAACGCGAGTGCTCCAATATATGTGCGAACATGTTCATCGTAGCGCGGACTCGCCTCTTATCGGCACTCGGCGTCGCTCAACGTCTGATCGTCACTGCTAAACACACGCATGTCGCGCGGCACTCTTACTCGTTTATTTGTCACAGGAATGCGGTGTATCACAGGTGAGATTCCATACAGAACTCTCGCTGAAATTCCTATTGCGCTGTTTTCCCTGAGAAAAGAAAGTTGGAAAAATATAAAAAGTTATACAATTATATTCATGCACAGTATATAATTAATTTATACATAAAAATTCTCCTACTGTGTGAGAGTCGTCAAATTATCGTACTTTGCATACAATGTTTTTTATTATTTTCTCATTTCTCCATATATAATCGTGCAAATTATTAATTAATATGATATAAAATTATCACGGAATATATATTGTAAAACATATCGCGCGATTATCAATAAGATGCACCCACAGAAAGGATTTCTAAATTTAATGCTAATACTCTTCAATCTATCATAAAATAGGATCGATATAGCGACAATCATATTTATTATAGAAAAAGGAATATTTTAATCTTAAATGGGAAATTTTTAAATCTAGAATAAAATAATCTTGGTGCTATCCTGTTATATAATTTTAATTTCAGAATATATTGAGCTGAAGGAAATCTTATTCTATTCTTGCGATAAAAGATTAGGACATCTCCATATCCTTCAATGCTTGTTGTAACGTTATGCACGTATCCGGCGTTATATTCATCTTATCATATCCTATCATATCATATCTTATCATATTAAATTTGCGAGGACTGGAGAAGCGGGCGGAGGCGTTTATGAGGAAGGAGGAGAAGAGGAGAGGGAAGGGAGGAGGTCGAAGGATACTAAAATGAACGGGGAAGGAAAACTGCTAGTGGGAAGATTGGAAGAGGTGGGATGGGCGATTTTTAATGGAGGGCTAGAAGGGGATAAAGAGGGGAACTGGACGTATGTGACATACGTACTTGCACATTGCTTCTTCATCATTTTATTTTGCTCGTTAAGATGGTTTTTTAATTATGGCAATGTGCAAGTTAAGCTTCTTCTATGAGGAAGCCATAATTGAAAAACCATCTTAATTAGCAAAATAAAATGGTGAGGAAGCAATGTGCAAATTTCCATTTGCACAATTTTTTCCAATATTAGCAAACCCTACATATAATTAAAAAATATTTTCTTAAAAAAATTGTTTAAAGATTTTTATGCTACTGTGTTCTGAATGTTGTATAATTTGTCAATTTACAATCAAAAGAAATTGACCAATTCTCAACAAATTTAATATCAATCATGCTTTAATAATATTTTATTCAAAACTTTCAAAAAATTATTTAAATTTTAAAATAATTAAAAATTTTATAAAAAATAAACCATTTAAAAAATTCTCCCCAAATTAAATATCAATCATTCTTTAATGATATTTTCAAAAGTTCGATAAGTTCGATATTTAAAAATTTACGAAAGTTAAAGCATGTACAAACATTTTTTGAAACTGATAATTTTATTAAAAAAAAACACTTTCACTGATCCTCGTCAAATTAAATATCCTTTAATGATACTCTATGTAAAAAAATTTATGTAAAAATATTTGTCTGATATCTCAAAATTCACAGAAGATAAAATAACCACATAAATTTTCAAAAAAAAATTTTATAAAAACTTTATAAAAATGAACCCTTTCACCGATCCTTGTTAAATTCAATACCAAATATCCTTTATTGGTACTTTATTCATGTAAAAAAAAATTAGTTCGATATCTCAAAATTTGCGAAAAATAAAAATGCACATTTCTTAAAAATTCAAAATTTTATAAAAAACGAATCCTTTCACCGATCATCGCCAAACTCAATACCAAATATCTTTAAATGATAGTCTATTTATGTAAAAAAATTTATCCAGATATTTTAAAATTTACGGAAATTATAACAACCACAGACATTTTTCATATCTAAAATTTTATAAAAATCGAATCCTTTCACCGATTCTCGTCAAATTCAATACCAACCATCCTTTAATGATAGTCTATTCGTGTAAAAAAATTTATCTCAATATCTTAAAATTTACGAAAGATAGAACAGCCACAGACAATTCTCAAAAAATGCAAAATTTTATTAAAAAATAAACCCTTTCACCGATCCTCGTCAAATTCAATACCAACAATCCTTTAATGATAGTCTATTTACATAAAAAAATGTATCCCAATATCTTAAAATTTACGGAAGTTAGAGCAACTACAGACATTTCTCAAAAAATTCAAAATTTTATAAAAAATGAAACACTATAAATTTTTATAAAAATGACATTAAATAAAAGTGTTGTTCTACTTTACTTGTATGCCAAATTGGAGCGCTGCAAGTCAAATAGTGTTTGAGATATTTAAATTTAAAAAAACATGGGTGGGCACATACATACACACACATACGGACATTTTTTAAAAATGTTATTTTTCGACGTTTTGGAACATTCTAAACACATTGGCATAGAAATCTAAAAAAAAATTTTTTACGAAAACAAAGCTTCCTCTACGAGGAAGCAAAAATTAAAAATTATACTTTTTAATATATTAGAGCACTATAAGCGCGCGCGTACAAATGCATACAAAAAATATGTATTTAAATATAAAATTTGCACATAACATATAGTAAGTATATAATAGTAGTATAAATTATAAAAACATAAATAACTTGTATAATTATTTGCATATACATTTAAAATTTGAACATAATAATAAATGGTAAATAATAATTTTATAGAATATAAATAACTTATATAGGATGTTAAAAAAGTATCGGATACGCTCAACGCTATTCGATAGACAATAAAAATTTAAGAAAAAATATCTGATACTATTTTTCGATGCGATGAATAGTTTTGCTGCAATTAATTATTGTAATTAGTCAATCAGCACGGAGCTACAAGAGAAAACAAACGATGGAACGCGCGAAGTGGAAACGAATTTTCCGAAAAAATTATTTAAAGAGAAACAGCTTGCTCAAGTGAAAATTTGGCCTTATAAAATTTATTTTAGGTCTCATTTTTTAAATTCAGACAAGGTGAAATTATTCATCGCATCAAAAAATAGTATTAGACATTTTTTCTTAGATTTTCATTCTGTCAAATGGCGTTGAGCGTATGCGACACTTTTTTAACATCTTGTATAATTATATGCAGATATGTTTACTGACCACTGAGAATAATTGGTTTTGTTTAATTATGTCTAAGAAATGAATTGTGTTGTCTCAATGTAAATTGTTTGCCATAATAAAATAATTTAATTTTTAAAATTAACTGAAAAATTAATTTTATAATTAATTTTATTATAGCAAGATATTTGGAAAACAGACAATTAATTTGATATCGTTTAAAAATTAAATATAATGATAATTTAAATGTACTAACAGTCGTTATTCGATCAAGTGTAAAATCCTGTGATTAATAGAAAAAATATTAGGAATAAATATTACATATTAAGAATAAGAATTATTTTAAAATAATAAAATCGAAAAAACTTTGATATAAAAATATAAATTCGGGTATAAAGGGTTCTTACTAGTTTATTAGCTCTTACTAGTCCTTTATACCCGAATTTGTATTTTTATATCAGAGTTTTTTGATTTTATTATTTTAGAATAATTCTTATTCCTAATATTTAATATTTATTCATAATATTTTCTCTATTGTGCGTAGGCCTAGTGAACTGTTTGATAGACGCTTGAACAATCACAAGTCGACAGTGTCCCTTTAGTTCCCGCATTACTCAATTGGTCGATGGTGGCCCTACACATCTTGGCTACAAGCTGAAGTTAGCTACTAGCAGTCCATATTTCTATAGTCAAAGGCTGGCTCAATCCTGCGCACACGGGGTGCGTACGCGATAACCAATTACGGCGTCGTGCCGTCTACTGTCGCCGCGCGAGATTATCAAGGCCGTACTGGGGTTAACAGCACCCTTCGCGATAATGCCAAAAAGATTTATTAGCGCGGTATTTGCGCATGATTTTGAGGCTCTCGCGACATCGCGCCGCGAGATTTGTCAAACTCGACAAACAGTATTCGACACATTGAAACATGCATAACATCTTTTTGTTAGATCGATGATAAGGCTGTTTACTTTTCTCGACGTATTTTCCTTTCTATTAGGGGTAATCTCGCAAGCTAATCGTAGGTGGCGCTGCTGTGTGGAGGTCACATCGTGTGTGCTGAGTGAGTACGGTGCATCAACAGTTTAAGATAAAATAGAGAAATACGGTCGAATGAAGGTGAAGGAATTAAAAGAAGAATTTCGGAAGAGAGGAAAGGTAGACTCACAGGTGCGAAAGAACAGCTAATGCAACGATAAGAGAGAGACACTGACATGCATGCGTTGGAAACAGGTTATGTTGCCCATGGTTTCAATGACATTTTGTTATTTATCTGTTTCAGACTTATTGACATCGACAGGAACAACAATAAAAGCATACCCGATACAACAAGTGATAAGTGATACATATACGAACCTTCATCCCGAACAGAGTCCTTCGGCATCTCATAATCAGATGTTTTAAAATGCTTTCTGCAGATACAGTCAGCGTAATCTTAAACGTATTCTGCTACAGCCGATGTACGTGCTTTAAAAATTATTTTAACTGTGTTACCGAAATTTGAGCTGCGATTTTGACAATGCCACAATGTTGTGTGGTGCCAAAATGCTCCACGCGAGAGTCTGGACATCGGTTCCCCAAAGATAAGGCGCTTTTGAAGAAGTGGCTGATACCTATACGGCGAGACAAGTTTACACCGACATAGCATTCTCGTATCTGCAGAAAGCATTTTAAAACATCTGATTATGAGATGCCGAAGGACTCTGTTCGGGATGAAGGTTCGTATATGTATCACTTATCACTTCATTGTTTGTACTTTGTTAACACTTTTCACACGAAAGTTCTCAAACAAGAGGATACTCATAACCTCTGCTACTTGTTGTATCGGGTATGTTTTTATTGTTGTTCCTGTCGATGTCAATAAGTCTGAAACAGATAAATAACGAAATGTCATTGAAACCATGGGCAACATAACCTGTTTCCAACGCATGCATGTCAGTATCTATCTCTTACTGTTGCATTAGCTGTTCTTTTGCACCTGTGAGTCTACCTTTCCTCTTCCGAAGCTCTTTTTTTAAATCCTTCACCTTCATTCGACCGTATTTCTCCATGTTATCTTAGTTTAAGATGCACCGTAATCACTCAGCACACACGATGTGACCTCCACCTACAGCAGCGCGCTCTAGTGGCCACCGTTTGCGTCCGTACCCCTAATTCGCTCGTTCGTTTCAGACGCGACATATACAACCCCCTTTTATGCACATTTTGTTATAAGACAGAATTTTAACTACCGATAAGTAACTTTTAATATTCCATGTGATACATTTTGATTAGCATCCTTTTGCCACACAGTGAGCAAACAAATTCTGATACTGTTAGAGTTTAATTTAATAATAAATAAAAATCCATAGAAACTTTTGTTTCGGAATATTGAATAATGAATGAATTTTTCTTATTGATAAAGACTTATTATAGAAGTTTTAATATTCAAATGTATAGTGTATATTATCATAATATTAATTTAGTGCTTAATTGCAGTCAACATAATTTTAATAAACAGCTTTTTTATACCATTGAAGTTATTATTTAATTAAAATATAGAAGCATATACTATATAATTTCTATAAGGTTTTTATGATTTAAGATTTTTATTTTCTCATTATAGCTATATTGAATTTATTAGAAACGATAAATTATTCAAAATTTTATTTGTATTGTAATAATTTACTATTGAATAATATTATTAAATAATTTTTTCATAAATGCCGTACTCTCTTTTGTGTTCAATAATATAGATTAATAAAACATATTGAAGATTCTTTTTAGTTTATTTCGTGTATTGATAAATAGCTGTAAATTTTGAATCTCACTCTATTTGCACTGAAAAAATCGAGTACAAGCAGATTGAATTGTATTTAATTATGTATTAATGCAAAATAATAAAAACGAAATATTCTGCTATAAATTTGCATTTTATCAATCTATGTTATTATATGTATGTGATGACATGCGATAAAATGAATTAATTTCAATAATGCATATGAAAAAAATTATGATATTTTTGCATCATTTGTTATCAAATATAAATTTAATTAGCAGTTTCTGTTTTATGATTTTTTAAATTAAATTCTTTTTCTCGCGTAGGTATGATTTATCGCGTAACATTTTCTTTTTTCGCATATCGGAATATCATTGTTGTCTGCTATTCGTTGTAATTACAAAAGTTTGTAAAACTTTATTAGAACGTTGGAAAATAAAGACCGAATGGCTCATTATGCGACAACCACATTAACAAACAAGGATGAAATTCGCGAATTAATGGCCGTATGGTCGGACATTGTTCGTGATGTCACGGAGTCCAAGATCTCAGAAGTTCCAGATATTTCCAAATGGATTGAAAAAGTAAGTGTATGTAATATAATGTGTACAACATAATAAAATTACATTTATTACATAATAAAATTTAAAAATAAAAATTAAAAATGAGAGACTTTATACTAATAATGATTGTATTAAAATGAATTGTTATAAAAATATAAGAATTTAAAGGAAAAACGTAGTAAATAAAAGCGAAATCAGTATAAAATTAAATATAAAAAAAAAAAGTAGTATTTTAGTAACACCTGAAAAACTACAGTTAAGACAGAGATATGAAGCAACAAGTCATAAATTTGAATGCAAATTACATCTCTGTTATTCTTCAGGTATTACAGTACAATATTCGAGGAAAACTAATTTGCGCTGTGGTATTAATTAATGCGTATAAATTATTGGCACCCAGCGATCACCTTACAGAAGAGAACATCCGCTTAGTAAGAATTCTAGCCTGGTGTTTGGAACTAGTACGTAACTTTGTTCTCATTTATATGGCGGATCTTTCACATAAAAGAATTTAAATTATATATAATTGAAGATGAGATATGAAAACGTTTATAAACGCGGAAGATTAAAAATATTACAATTTATTTACTCTAGAAAATGTCCAAGTATTTACATACATATATATTAAAAGTATATATAAAATAAAGTATATATCTTCATGAATTTTATAAGTTTTACAAATGATGATTATATGACAGAGTCTTTAGTGCAAAAATATTTTTAAGAATATGACATTTACAAATTTGTTTTTCATTCATAATTTGATAACATTTAAATTATAATTTTTTTCAAATTCAAAATTTTAATTAATATATATATAAAATGCGTATTTAAATAGTAATATTCATATAATTATGATTCATATAAATATTCAAATAATTTATGTGAACTGGAACAGAGTATTAAATAATCTAAAATTAAAAACGTAAATTATGTATGTGTCGTGATACATTACATTAAATATTTATGGCAGGTGGAAAACTTTATTTTTATACATGATGATATCATGGACCGATCATTAATTCGTCGAAATCAACCATGTTGGTATCGTTATAATAATATAGGTTTAGCGGCAGTTAATGATGGTCTTTTGATAGAATGTATTACATATTTACTACTTCAAAAACATTTCAAAGGAAAAGAATACTATATGGATATAGTTCCAAGAAGTAAGTGAAGCGAAGTGACTTTTGATGATATTTTAACATGGAAATATTAGATTCTTTTTTTCTTTTCAAACGTACAATTATATTTAAAAATGTATTATTCAGTTAATATTGATGACATCAATGGGCCAGTGTTTAGATTTGCTCTCTACTAATTTTGAAAAAAAGCTGAATCTAGATCTATTTACAATGGATCGGTACAATAACCTTGCCAAGTACAAATCTTCGTATTTCACATTTTTCCCAGTATCTTTAGCAATGCAATTGGTAAGTGACTTCAGTTTCTCTATATACGAACAAATTTTGCTTTGCGTTTTTTAATAATAATAGTAATAATAATGTACTATGCGATACATTATGTAGGTTGGGATAAAAGATCCGGAAAAGCTGAGGCAAACAAAAACAATTTTGTTTGAAATAGGACATTTGTATCAAGTCCAAGATGAGTATCTGGGGTGCTATGCGAAATCCGAAGTTATGGGCAAGGATAATACTGACATACAAGAAGGGAAATGTACATGGCTGATTGTTATGGCACTTCAACGTGCTACATCAGAGCAGTGTAAAATTTTAGAAGTGAGTATTATTTCTTTTACGAATTGTTCTGTGTGTTGTTGCATTAATTATTTTGTTTTTCTTATATTTATTACATAGGAATGTTATGGATCATCAGATCCAGAGAAAGTACAACGTGTGATGCAAATTTACAATGATCTGGGTTTGCCAAACACTTATTCTATATACGAAGAAGATACATATAATCTGTTAATCACCCATATACAGCAATCACGTGGTCTACCACATGATTTTTTCTTGAAATTATTGAATTGGATGTATCGTAGACAGAATTGAAAGCGTCACTTGTACATTATAGAAACAGACCAATGTGTATTCAGATTATAGAATTAAAGTTAATGAACAAGATGCGTTTGGTCAATGTCTGAGAATATCTATTTTATCTCTATTTTATATTCTAAATATCTAAATATTATTTCTAAATGAGAAATATTAGAACTTCTTTATAAAAACTTTATAAAAAATACACAAGAAAATATTTCACTCTTTGATTAAAATAATAAAATATAACATTTTTTGAACATTGAACATTATTTCTTAATGATTTCCTTCTAATGCGTAAAAAACTTAACATTTAGAAAAATTTTTAAGAGAATTTTTTCTAAAAAAATCTTAGGTACAGATTTTTATATATATATATATATATATATACTATGATATTTTTTTATAAGATGTAATATTCGTCCTTATAAAATAAATTTTTTAAATATATATTGCATATATCATCAATTTATTCATAATAACTACAATTTACTTGTTTGTATCAATAACAATAAAGTTGGAAAAAATAAATTATTATTTTTTAAATCTTTTAATTTTTCTTTCTTATTCCACAGCTGATGTTTTCTTTCATTTGTACGAATTTTTATACGTACAATTATTTTTAGCTGACGTCTCAAATTTTTAAATTCATTATTTGAATAAGTAGCTTCTGTATTGAAGAATCTCGTAGCCTCTGAAAATGCATATTTATATCTATAGTATAAAATAAATAATACTTTGATTAAGGGTCGGCAGGGGACACGGTGGAGACCTCCAGCGGCCGGCCGGGAACTACGGATTCGTTTTTCCCAAATTTTATCCAAAATACTGAATGAATCTTATTAAATTTAGGATATTCTTAATCAGTAAGCTCGACTGTAATCAGCTACAGAGCTATTTTATTAAAAAAAGGTAAAAATAAAATTTTTAAATAAACTTGGGGAAATGTGCAGCTAGCAACGGGTAAGGTTGGGTTAGCCGCGAGTCTGTATTTTATTTATTATAAATTTTTAAGAGCCAAAATGCAAAATCCGACTCTGTCTGGTACTGCGTAATTACATAAAGAATATATTAAAAAAAGTTTCATGGAGCTATATAATTTCTTCGATGCAAAAAATGGGATAAGCGGATCTCACTAGAGCTATATCTAAGAGCAGTTCATAGGGAAATTTTCGTGGTAACATTCTGACAGATTGACAAGGAGAGAGATAATCGTTCTGTCTTTATCTCTCTTGCATTGCGTTTGCAGTAGCGTCCGTGTAGGTACTAACATCAATATACTGTGCACACGAATATAATTGACAATGAAAAATAATCTTTTTAGCTATATATTATTTATTATATTTATTAATTTATTTTAGAAATATATAAAATATGTAAATATAATAATACGTTTAGATGCAATACATATAGATGTATATATATATCAATATAGATTCCATATATAGACTTTATTTCCTCTTCCGCGACCTCTTCCCCGGCCTCTCCGATTTTTATAATGTAATGCTGGTGGTGGTGGTGATGGCGGTGGTGGTTGCGATGACGGTGGCGATGCTGATTGGGATGCTGACGGAGATGGTGGTCGTGGTGGCGGCGGGTACTCCACAATGAGTGGCACCCGTTTGACCACCCCAGATAGCAAGTTGTCCACAAGTTGCTGTCAATTTGCTTGAAATTGCTTTGATTAAGTTGTTTTCAATATTGAGGAAAGCGGCTTCCGATTTTGCCTATTAGATTGTCGATTGTTATTGCTATCGACAATTGTGAACAACTTGAGAGCAACAGTTGCTTTCTTAAGAACCGTTTGTATAAAAAGTTATTGGCAATCACAGAGCAACATGACGAAAACAGTTTTCGTCTAAAATCTTAATCCAATTAGTTGCTAGTAATCTGATGAATATTTTGAAGAAAACCGTTGCCATGAAAAAAAGCTCATTTGATAGGATTTTGGTAGGTTATTAAAGATAGAGTTTTTGCAATACCGTCTTTCAGATACGGTGAACGCTAAAGTCATGTTATTGGATAACTGCATGCGCAGTAGGTTTTTATTTTTCGACTCAATAACGTAACTTTAGCGTTTACCGTATCTGAAAGACAGTATTGTAAAATCCTCTTGTATATATATAATATATAAAAACATTCATGACGATTGGAAATATATATATTTGATGATTATCAGTTCGTTATTTAGTACAATTTCGTTAAAACACTTGACAAAATTTTCATATAATAATAATAATATATATATATATATATATATATATATATATATATATATATATATACGATAATATGTATATATATGTAAATTGTTTTATTTTTTTATGAAATTGCCACCATCACTTATTATTTCTTAATCACATTTTATGTCACTCAATTTATATATATATCGGAATTATGATACTTAATATATATAAGCCTAAATATATATTTTTTAACATATAATAACTTTAGACTTTATATAACTTTTACTTTATAACGTGTTACAAATATACGGTTATAAATGCATAAAATATAAATATTATCAATTTCTTCAAAGAAAAAACAAAATTAATTTCTTTATTTTATGTATCTTATTAAAAACAAAAACAAAAATTTAACTAAAACTTGATAAAAGAATATCTATGCAAGATCTTAACCGTGTATTCTTAATCGAAAATTATGAAAGGATAAAATTCATATATTAAGTTAGTCATCAATATTTGATGAATGCTCATCGCTCTCGTCGCTGTTATTTATTTCCATATCTTCATCGTTATTGTTATTTTGTGGTTAATTTCTATTGTTCTCGTGATTGTCAATATCTTCATCATTGTATAATGCATCTGCAGCAGCCTGCAAATTTCTTCGGTTTCCTTGTACACCTGGATGTCTGGCCTTGGCATTTCGAAATCGTTGTTTTGCCACTTTTAAAGATGCGACGACTTCTCTTTGAAATTCTTCCCTGGTTGATTTAGGGTAGTACCGATTCGACGCTACGGCTTCTGAAAAATAATAGATAATTTATTATTAAAATAGATGATTTATATCTAGGAGCGGTCCTATCAAATCACCACCTTGGGCGAATATTTTGAATGGGCGCTGCGCTGCGAGGACTTTATCAAACTGCTCGAAGAACGCAGTCGTGTCAAGCGTCCGCGACTCTCCATTGGATATAGACAATCTTTGGTTGCTAGAATCGCGCGACTCGAGGGTGCAAAGACTCGATTGCAGAGACAGTTTATACCCAGTGGTGGTAAATACAGTGGCGGTAATTACAGTGGCGATAATAACACGGGAAGACTCGTTTGGCGAGAGATCGATACCGCGTTCGAAAATCGGATACTGACAGGTGCGGTGATTAACGCAGACTATATCGAACCGCGACAATTTTTGGAAGACGCTAATAGTGTAGTACTCGAGCAAGTGCAAGATGTTATAAAAATACACAACTGTGCAAAAGTAAATACCGTGTTCAACGGTGAGTTTGTGACAGGTGATAAGCGCTCCAACAAAAGCATTAACACGCGAAATTATGAACTCTTTCGCACGTCCGATTTACACGAGTGGTATGAGCGGCATGTCATCGAATCCACATTGGCGTCTCTCGAAGAGTTTCAGGAACGTGATAGCGGATGGGCATTGTCACGAATCCTTGATCTTACGGTCAACGTCAACAAGTGCAATCCTATGCGCGCGGGGTGTTATCTAAACTTACCGCGAGAAATTATTACGAAGAGAGCAGTGGTGAACGTGCGATCAACGGACAATGCATGTTTCGCATGGTCAGTGGTGGCCGCTCTGTACCCCGCAGAAAGACATGTGGAACGAGAATTTTCATATCCCCATTACACGACAGTGTTACATCTTCAGGACATTGAGTTTCCGATGACGTTAAACCAAATTAAAAAGTTTGAACTGGCAAATAACATCTCAATCAACGTCTACGGCATTGAGAGGAAGAAGGAATTATCTATTCTTCCGATACAGCTCACCGATCGGAAGAGAGAAAAACATGTAAATATGCTGTATGTGGAGGAGGACGACAGCGTTGGGCATTTCGCGTATATAAAAAATCTATCCCGGCTTGTCAGCACGCAACTGAGCAAACATGACCACAAGAAATATATCTGCGATCGGTATGTATATTTATTGCAAATTATATAATAATTGTAAATAAAATTGTAAATAAAATTGTAATTTTTTTTCTTTTACAGATGCTTGCACTTCTTTAATTTGAGCGAAAAATTGGAAGCTCACATTGCGGACTGTCGAGAAATGAACGACTGCGCTATCCGATTACCAAGCGATAAAGACAAGTGGCTCGACTTCGACAACTACAACAGAAAGGAGCGACTTCCCTTCGTGGTGTACGCCGACTTGGAGTGTGTGCTGAAGAAGATGCCGGAACATGCGTCATACTCCCAACATCACGAGGTATTTAGCGTTGGGTATTACGTGCAATGTTCGTACGACAACTCGTTATCCGCGTATAATTCTCGCCGTAGTATCGATTGCGTTTCATGGTTCGCCGAAGAACTTAAAAATTTAGCGCATCGCGTAAATGGTATTTTGTCTGATAATGTCCACATGACAAAATTAACGCAAGATGAATGGGAAAAATTTCATAGCGTCACGCAATGTCACATTTGCGAAAAACCGTTTGCGCCGGATGATACACGCGTACGCGATCATTGTCATCTGACCGGGCGATACAGGGGTCCCGCGCACTGAAACTGTAATCTAAACTACAAAGACTCTTATGTCATTCCTGTAGTTTTCCATAATCTATCCGGCTATGACGCACATTTTATCATAAAAGAAATAGCTACCGCGTATGAAGGACGCGTAGATGTGTTTCCAATAACAAAAGAAAAATACATTTCATTTACGAAGACTGTCAATAGTACCGACGACGATAAAGATCGGAAAGCTTGCATGAAATTACGATTCATCGATTCATACAAATTTCTCAATGCTAGTCTTGACAAATTGGCATCTTTTTTGAATAAGGATAAGTTAAAAATTTTGCGTTCCAATTTTTCCGCATTATCCGCTAACAATTTTGAATTATTAACGCGAAAAGGTGTCTTTCCGTACGAGTACATTGACTGCGTGGACAGGCTGCAGGACACGCGTTTACCACCACGCGAATCGTTTTACAGTTCTTTAACCAGTGACACTGTATCCGAGAGCGACTACGCACATGCCGTCAACGTGTGGCAGCAGTTCTCCATTCAAACCTTGGGTGAATACAGCGATCTGTACTTAAAAACTGATGTCTTGTTATTGGCAGATATATTTGAAAACTTTCGCGACACTTGCATCGCGAGTTACGGACTCGACCCTACGTATTATTATACTCTTCCTGGGTATACATGGGACGCCATGTTAAAACATACATGCGTAAATTTCGAACTGCTTACCGATATCGATATGGTTATGTTTATTGAACGGGGTATACGCGGCGGTCTAAGTCAATGTTCAGGAAGATACGCGCATGCTAATAACAAGTACATGCAGTCCTATGATCCATCGAAACCATCATCATATTTAATGTATTTAGATGTAAATAATTTGTATGGATGGGCAATGTGTCAACCACTGCCTTATGCCGATTTTCGATGGGTCGACGATGTATCTAACTTTGACATCTCGTCAATAGCGCTCGATTCACCTACAGGCTATATCCTCGAAGTAGATTTAGAGTATCCACAACATCTTCACGACACGCACACTGACCTACCGTTTTGCCCGACACGTGACAAACCGCCCGGCAAGCGGGAAGATAAGCTTCTCGCAACGCTATATGATAAGAAGCGTTACGTCATACACTACCGCAACCTGCAGCAGTGCACGCGTCACGGCCTTCGCGTTACAAAAATACATCGCGTATTACAATTCACTCAATCCGCATGGCTCCGCGATTACATTGAACTAAATACAAAATTTAGAACACAAGCGAAAAATGATTTTGAGAAAAATTTGTACAAATTGATGAACAACGCGGTATTTGGCAAAACGATGGAAAATGTGCGTAATCATGTAGATGTAAAATTATTGACAAAGTGGGACGTACGATACGGAGCAGAGGCGATGATAGCGAAACTAAATTTCCATAGCAGGAGCGTCTTTTCAGAAAATTTAATTGCCGTAGAATTACGTAAACTAGAAGTAAAATTTAACAAACCAATCTATGTTGGTATGTTTATACTCGACATATCGAAAGTGTGTCTGTACGAATTTCATCACGAGTACATGTCACCGCTCTATCGTGACAGATGTCGGGTAATGTACACCGATACAGATAGTTTAATATATCATATTAAATGCGAAGACGTGTATGAAAATATGAAACGCGATATCGCTAGATTCGATACGAGCGATTATCCAATTGACAACGCGTACAGTATACCGCTTGTGAATAAAAAGGTGCCAGGTCTAATGAAGGATGAAAATAATGGCGCGATAATGACTGAATTTGTAGGACTTAGAGCAAAAATGTACGCTTTGCGAGTAGATGGTAAGAAAGATACAAAAAAGGTTAAAGGTGTCAAAAGTAACGTTGTCGCGAGAACGATAACATTCGACGATTATACGCGGTGCCTGAACGACGAGATTGAAATGACACGTAGTCAGTCATGTATTAGGTCGAAATTGCATGAAGTATACACCATCTGCGAGACAAAAATTGCTCTAAATCCGTACGACGATAAGCGGTATATCATACCTGATTCGACCGACACATTACCATGGGGACATTATCAGATACCCTTATAAAATATAATGTAATATAATGTAATATAATGTATGTGCGATATAATGTTATGTAACATATGTGTATGTATTTCATATATTGGAACGGAAAGGATGTATTAATAAAGATTTTGTATTTCACATATTTCATGTATATTGTAATATTTCAAATACTTTTATTTGTTGTACACATTATATATTTTTTAATTTTTGAGTAATTAATAAATACAATTTGTATGAATTAAATTGCATTGTCCTTATGTATCCAAGAGTTGTGCGAATTGTCAAATCCCAGCCATTTTACGTAAACCTCGTCACCCCTCCTGCGCAGTACTTTCTCCACGAGATATACGTCCGGATAATTCGCGCTATGCAACTCGTGCTCGTAAAACGCTCCAGCGACAGATGTTTTGCGATAGTCCTCGAGTAGATAGGTTACGGAATTAGTACGCTGCACTTTAACAATTTTAAACACTTCGGTTGTCCAATTTGGTGTGTAACACTTCTCGAAAAGTTTCTTGTACTTGCTAACGCGTACCGGGTCACCTACTTTGAATTTCGCCGGAGCGGCAATCTTTATGTTACTATATACCGTTTTTAAAAGTTTATCAGCGATCGCGGGGGTGACGTCGACGGGTCGCATGCCGATCGTTCGATGCTTGCGCGCGTTGTAATCCGATATGAGTTCCGGCAACGTGTCGATCCACTTGTAAGTTCCGTTCAGCGTAAACATCTTCCACATGTCGTTCTTCAGCGTGCGATTGAATCGCTCGACGACCGATGCCTTCAATACCGAATATGTAGAATAGTGATTGATGTTATGTTTCCGTATAAGCCGTTGCACGTCGGCGTTATAAAATTCTTTCCCCATATCGGTTTGCATGTTTCTCGGGCATCTCTTGCTATCTCGAATTATCTCGGCGATAGCGTCAGCCGTCTCGCTTCCACCTTTACTCTTGAGTGGTATGGCCCACGCGTACTTGCTCAACACATCGATGACGGTGAGTATGTAGTGGTAACCTCTGTTGAAACGAGAATACGGACGCATCTCGACGATGTCAGCTTGCCACAGGTCATCGTATCCCCGCACTATGACGTGTCTTCGGGGAAAATTTTTCCTTGCCGGCGCGTGCAGTTCGTTCACCAACTGCCGTTTCTCCAAACTATGTTGTTTCATCGCTTCGTCGGTTTTTCTCGATCGCCGTTTGTCGCTCGTTTTATGATTCATTTTCGTTTGTCGTTCTTCAATAGCCGTTCTTGAACCGTTCCTGACCCGTTCTTGAGCCGTTCCTGACCCGTTCGTAGCCGTTCCTGACCCGTTCTTGAGCCGTTCCTGACCCGTTCGTAGCCGTTCCTGACCCGTTCTTGAGCCGTTCCTGACCCGTTCTTGAGCCGTTCTTGAGCCGTTCTTGCGTTGTTTACTTCCGTTCTTGACCCATTCGAAAATCGTTCTTGATTCGTTCGCTGCCTTGTTCACAGTCGTTTCTAACCCGTTCGTAGCCTCTCCTGACCCGTTCGCAGCCGTTACTGACCCGTTCGCAGCCCTGTTTGAGTTGTTTGTAGCCTTGCATGTAGCCTTTAAAGACTTGTTCGTAGCCTCGTTCGCAGCCCTGCTTGAGTTGTTGGTAGCCTCGTTCGCTGTTGCTAGGCCGTTCATAGCCTCGTTCGCAGCTGTTGCTAGGCCGTTCACTACCACTCATTGTAGTTAGATAGTAGTTCGATAATCCTTCGTAGCTGTTCGATAATTGTTCGTAGCCGTTCGATAACCCTTCGTAGATGTTCGATAACCGTTCGATAGCCGCTCCTAACCCGTTCACTGCTGCTCATTCAGGTTGATAGTTGTTTCTGAGTTAGCGTTAGCCGTGCGTTGAAGTTCGTTTATCACAATCTGTATTGCCCGCACATCCTTCTCGAACGAAGTCAGCTTCTCATCTGATTCTTTCTGTTGATTCATCAATCTTTTAACGCAGGATTCCACATACAGTTTGTTGACGGCATCGGTGTCAGCCTCAGGTTGCGCTACACGACGAATCTTCCGCGACCTTGCGTCATAGTCAGTAACGACGCAACACAGAGCGTTTTCGTGCACATAACTTTTCACCAATCTATCCCAAGAACCGCTTGTGCCGGTTGCATCATTTCTTGGTTCGAATAATCCAAATTTGTTGATAGGCATTTTTTTTTTCCCCGATACGAGTGACGCTGATCGACTGATTAGATTTGTCGAGACACCATTCAATTTATAATAATGCCTGCTTCGCGAAGTTCCTGGATGATCGACAGGATCTCATTGTCGTGAGCGTTGTGGCCAGCTCGGCGCGAAGCGTCCAGCAATCGTACCCGATCCACTAGCTCGTTGGGGTCATCCCAGTGTATGTAATCGATCTTATTGTCGGTTACAGCGCCATCGCGTGAGGCATGAATACTCCCTTTCCAGATTTTTTCTTTTCAATCGATATCAATGGTGCGATTATATGTTTGTACTTGTATCCCCTCTTGCTTCGTAATTGGCCTTGTGTGTCATAATTGCGTTTATGCGCGTTCGTCGCCAATAATATGCTCTTGTATTTACGCATATCATCCTCCGTGTAAATGTCATCATCGGGAATTCTCTTGAAGATCAATTCGTATAATCCTGGTGTACCAATGTACCTCACTTTGTCTATAATTATAGAGTCATATTTGTCAATGTCGAATCGTTTGTTACCGAGACGCATTTCATCCTTGTCGAAATAGACACCGTACACGTGATCGATTTTCCTTTCTTTGTCGCCACCGAGGAGAGTGCTCATGTACTCTTGTCCAAGTGGTCCCAAGTGCTTTCGCAACATTTCTTGACCTTCCAGCGTTTGTAATGTGTTTCGAACAAACGATGTTTCGAGCGTGCTGCCCGAGATTTCGAAAACATTTTCGTTTGCGAGTGTTTCGGGTATAGATTGTACGATTCTCGTTGTCGCGAACGGTGTAGAGGTTATCATCGGTTCATCCAGTAAAGCATCCGATGTACGCTGTGTCGATGAGCGATTCGGGTTTGACCGTTTCCTCTTTTTCGGTGTCGCATCATCCTTCTCCTCTTCCTCTTCCTCCCCCTCCTCTTCCTCCTTGTACCGCTTGATGGGTAAGATTTTAATCTTTGCGGTATTTTCCGGCTCGTTTTTCACCGCGATCGAGTTGTCGACAATCTTTTGTAGCGGCTCAATAATAGGTCTAAAATGGGTCTTGATCGCGATATCGTCATCGATCTTACCGGTCTTCAAAGCGCGATGTTTCTTGCGGATTGATTCACTAGTTTTCACAATCTCCTTCGCTATCTTTTCACGCTCGCGAATATTATCGTTCTCAGCCATGTCGGTAGAGTGTCGAACGCTCGTGTTTCACCTCTCTCGACAGAACATCGGCAACGACTAATTGTTTTGCGGTATCGCGAACACGTTAAATCCGTTTCTGTATCGGCCGTTCGTAAGCGAGCTATCCTTATCTATCACTAGAAATCCATACTTTTGCTGCCAACAAGTACGACATAATTCACTGAAATCCTCGTATGACATGTTAGTATTCACGTGATCATTGTACACATGTTTCAAGTTGGCACCATCCTGTTTAAACAAGATTAGCAGGTTTGCGTTGTCGCGTATAAGATGTTTCGGTATTCTTGCGTATGTTTGACAGAGATAGAAGCAGTCGACGTTCGAGTGGCGTCCCATTGAAAAGTATTCTCTTATCGTATTTTGTCGCACGCCACGTCATTCCACCGAGCGAAGCATGTCCAAACTCGATTTTCGTTTCCGATGACGTGGCGTGCGACAAACAAAATATTTTTGCTCTAAGTCCTACAAATTCAGTCATTATCGCGCCATTATTTTCATCCTTCATTAGACCTGGCACCTTTTTATTCACAAGCGGTATACTGTACGCGTTGTCAATTGGATAATCGCTCGTATCGAATCTAGCGATATCGCGTTTCATATTTTCATACACGTCTTCGCATTTAATATGATATATTAAACTATCTGTATCGGTGTACATTACCCGACATCTGTCACGATAGAGCGGTGACATGTACTCGTGATGAAATTCGTACAGACACACTTTCGATATGTCGAGTATACACATACCAACATAGATTGGTTTGTTAAATTTTACTTCTAGTTTACGTAATTCTACGGCAATTAAATTTTCTGAAAAGACGCTCCTGCTATGGAAATTTAGTTTCGCTATCATCGCCTCTGCTCCGTATCGTCCGTCCCACTTTGTCAATAAGTTTACATCTACATGATTACGCACATTTTCCATCGTTTTGCCAAATACCGCGTTGTTCATCAATTTGTACAAATTTTTCTCAAAATCATTTTTCGCTTGTGTTCTAAATTTTGTATTTAGTTCAATGTAATCGCGGAGCCATGCGGATTGAGTGAATTGTAATACGCGATGTATTTTTGTAACGCTATGGCCGTGACGCGTGCACTGCTGCAGGTTGCGGTAGTGTATGACGTAACGCTTCTTATCATATAGCGTTGCGAGAAGCTTATCTTCCCGCTTGCCGGGCGGTTTGTCACGTGTCGGGCAAAACGGTAGGTCAGTGTGCGTGTCGTGAAGATGTTGTGGATACTCTAAATCTACTTCGAGGATATAGCCTGTAGGTGAATCGAGCGCTATTGACGAGATGTCAAAGTTAAATATATCGTCGACCCATCGAAAATCGGCATAAGGCAGTGGTTGACACATTGCCCATCCATACAAATTATTTACATCTAAATACATTAAATATAATGATGGTTTCGATGGATCATATGACTGCATGTACTTGTTATTAGCATGCGCGTATCTTCCTGAACGTTGACTTAGACCGCCGCGTATACCCCGCTCAATAAACATAACCATATCGATATCGGTAAGCAGTTCGAAATTTACGCATGTATGTTTTAACATGGCGTCCCATGTATACCCAGGAAGAGTATAATAATACGTAGGGTCGAGTCCGTAACTCGTGATGCAAGTGTCGCGAAAGTTTTCAAATATATCTGCCAACAACAAGACATCAGTTTTTAAGTACAGATCGCTGTATTCACCCAAGGTTTGAATGGAGAACTGCTGCCACACGTTGACGGCGTGTGCGTAGTCGCTCTCGGATACAGTGTCACTGGTTAAAGAACTGTAAAACGATTCGCGTGGTGGTAAACGCGTGTCCTGCAGCCTGTCCACGCAGTCAATGTACTCGTACGGAAAGACACCTTTTCGCGTTAATAATTCAAAATTGTTAGCGGATAATGCGGAAAAATTGGAACGCAAAATTTTTAACTTATCCTTATTCAAAAAAGATGCCAATTTGTCAAGACTAGCATTGAGAAATTTGTATGAATCGATGAATCGTAATTTCATGCAAGCTTTCCGATCTTTATCGTCGTCGGTACTATTGACAGTCTTCGTAAATGAAATGTATATTTCTTTTGTTATTGGAAGCACATCTACGCGTCCTTCATACGCGGTAGCTATTTCTTTTATGATAAAATGTGCGTCATAGCCGGATAGATTATGGAAAACTACAGGAATGACATAAGAGTCTTTGTAGTTTAGATTACAGTTTCAGTGCGCGGGACCCCTGTATCGCCCGGTCAGATGACAATGATCGCGTACGCGTGTATCATCCGGCGCAAACGGTTTTTCGCAAATGTGACATTGCGTGACGCTATGAAATTTTTCCCATTCATCTTGCGTTAATTTTGTCATGTGGACATTATCAGACAAAATACCATTTACGCGATGCGCTAAATTTTTAAGTTCTTCGGCGAACCATGAAACGCAATCGATACTACGGCGAGAATTATACGCGGATAACGAGTTGTCGTACGAACATTGCACGTAATACCCAACGCTAAATACCTCGTGATGTTGGGAGTATGACGCATGTTCCGGCGTCTTCTTCAGCACACACTCCAAGTCGGCGTACACCACGAAGGGAAGTCGCTCCTTTCTGTTGTAGTTGTCGAAGTCGAGCCACTTGTCTTTATCGCTTGGTAATCGGATAGCGCAGTCGTTCATTTCTCGACAGTCCGCAATGTGAGCCTCCAATTTTTCGCTCAAATTAAAGAAGTGCAAGCATCTGTGAAAGAAAAAAAAATTACAATTTTATTTACAATTTTATTTACAATTATTATATAATTTGCAATAAATATACATACCGATCGCAGATATATTTCTTGTGGTCATGTTTGCTCAGTTGCGTGCTTACAAGCCGGGATAGATTTTTTATATACGCGAAATGCCCAACGCTGTCGTCCTCCTCCACATACAGCATATTTACATGTTTTTCTCTCTTCCGATCGGTGAGCTGTATCGGAAGAATAGATAATTCCTTCTTCCTCTCAATGCCGTAGACGTTGATTGAGATGTTATTTGCCAGTTCAAACTTTTTAATTTGGTTTAACGTCATCGGAAACTCAATGTCCTGAAGATGTAACACTGTCGTGTAATGGGGATATGAAAATTCTCGTTCCACATGTCTTTCTGCGGGGTACAGAGCGGCCACCACTGACCATGCGAAACATGCATTGTCCGTTGATCGCACGTTCACCACTGCTCTCTTCGTAATAATTTCTCGCGGTAAGTTTAGATAACACCCCGCGCGCATAGGATTGCACTTGTTGACGTTGACCGTAAGATCAAGGATTCGATGACATGCCGCTCATACCACTCGTGTAAATCGGACGTGCGAAAGAGTTCATAATTTCGCGTGTTAATGCTTTTGTTGGAGCGCTTATCACCTGTCACAAACTCACCGTTGAACACGGTATTTACTTTTGCACAGTTGTGTATTTTTATAACATCTTGCACTTGCTCGAGTACTACACTACTAGCGTCTTCCAAAAATTGTCGCGGTTCGATATAGTCTGCGTTAATCACCGCACCTGTCAGTATCCGATTTTCGAACGCGGTATCGATCTCTCGCCAAACGAGTCTTCCCGTGTTATTATCGCCACTGTAATTACCACCACTGGGTATAAACTGTCTCTGCAATCGAGTCTTTGCACCCTCGAGTCGCGCGATTCTAGCAACCAAAGATTGTCTATATCCAATGGAGAGTCGCGGACGCTTGACACGACTGCGTTCTTCGAGCAGTTTGATAAAGTCCTCGCAGCGCAGCGCCCATTCAAAATATTCGCCCAAGGTGGTGATTTGATGGGACCGCTCCAACAGGTCGCGTTCGTTCTGCTCGATGTTTTCCATTATTTCTTTTATTCACTATTATACCACTAACACTTCTAATACAAGAAAGTAACCACTAAACTTTTTTCACCGCTGCATCTATGCGCTTTCAAATCGTACTATGGTTTGACGCGCTCTCATCCTCCTTATATATATTTCACCTAATTCTATCTTCTTTTCTAACATTTGGCGTATCTCAAAAGATTGTTTCCCGAGATATCGGTTTTATGGATAGAGGAGTAAGGACACAAGCTGCCGAACGTTGGCGCCGATACGTTGCATTCTTCCTTAAAAAATATTAAGAAAAATGTTTCGCTCTCGTATTTATGGGAGATTTTCCGCGAGGATACAAAGCTGCCGAACGTCAACGCAAATAGGTAGAGGCCTATTAAATCACGTTTAGACATGTTCGTCGCAGCCCTAAAATCTTCATTCCTTTCGTAATGATAAAATGTCCATAAAATGAAAAACATAGTTTTAATGAACTCTAGAACGCTCCGTTGACAAGTTCGAGCAGCCGGACATCGGCGCTTCCATAATAAAATTATATTAACGAGGGTACAAAATTGTTAATCATCGGCGCTTGTTGTATACCTTTTTGGGGAAAATGTCTAAGAACCCTCATAAAAAAGTCGTAAAGATACCATCTACAAATATTGCACTCAGAAAACTCCCCCTCCTTTGTCGAAACATCCCCCTCCACCCGCGTGACGTCAGCCCCCGCGCCAACGAGATACCTCCGCCCTGCGTGACGTCATACCCCTCGCCAAGGAGAACCCCCCGCGCCCCGCACCCCCCTCAGAGCACCTGGGTTAGAACCGGCATAGTATTACTACTTAGCTCAGCTCCTAGGTACGATAGAGCAATATGTTTGTTGTGCAAAAGAATTTTTAGGTTATATACACTCGTCAAAAAAATTATCGCAACACGTAATTAATATGACAATTTAGCATAAATTCAAATAAGCGTATCTCCGCGAAAAATTGTCGTATTTCAAAAAATTTTTTTTTGTTTTAAAGGGTAAAGTTTCTACTTTAAGGAACTTTCGTTCGATTTTGGTTTTATTCTCTCCCCCTTTCTCCATCCCTTTAAAAGGAGGGACGTCTTTTTTTTCAAAAAATTGCATAGTTTGACGAACTCTACGGAGTGTACTAAATTTTTTTCGCAAATATCATCTTAACTATCGTAAAATATGGACTTTTCTCTACAAATTAAAAAAAAAATTGAATACCGTACGATTTTTTTTCGCGAAGTTACAGCATATCAAAGTTACATATGCATTTTTGCCTATATATTCAATTACCGCCAACATTAGCATTATCCGATGGGCACTACGGGAAAGTTGCTGGTCGGATTTTGCCCATCGTGTTTGTGTGTGTGTGTGTGTGTGTGTTGGGGCAGGGATATATGTGTTCGTATTTAAAATTGTATATTTCTGCCTCGTCTTCGGATGACCTCTTGCAGGCGCTCATGCATATTAAAGCAGGCTCTAATTGTGGCTTGCAGAATTTCGAACCATATTCGATGTAGGGCTGCTTCCAATTGCTGGAAATTGGCTGGAAATTTTTTTTACAGAATGGATTAATAAATTAATTAATGTGTTTTTTGAAAATAAAACTACCATTTTGAGGCCGCCATATTGGATTCTACTAAAATAACACATAGCATTATAAAATAGATATATTAAAGTAATTTTTCCGGCCAAGAGGGAATTTTTAGCTAGACCTCAATTTTGGTTGTAAAGCTGTTCCGTTTGACGCGTAACATACCATATGTATAAGGTATGATATATAATAAGATGGTAAAATAAGGTTTTGAGTATTATAAATAACAATTTTTTCTAAAAAAATAATTATATTATTAATATAATAACTATATATTTTTATTATACAACACTTTTTGCCACGTGAATTGGATTCAATGCACTACTAAAACATATAATACGAACAAATCCGATATACAAAAATGAAGAGAGACGATTCGACACCGACCGACACGTTGTTAAGAACAAAAGTGGCTGATGCAATTCTCTTGTGCCGGCACGCACTAATTGATTGTCGTGCATAATTGCGTGGTCACAAATTCTATACAATTGAGCAAATATTGAGTAAATATAGATAAGAAATAGTTTTTGAATAAAAGAGTTTATAATTGTATGTATAATTGACAATTTAATAAGTACAATAATTGATATACATTTGAGAAAGAAATTACTTGATGTTATAAAGCAATAATTACTCGAGATACGTCCGCTTATAAGATCAATAATTAATCTCTATCTCATTGACAATTCAAATTTTAGATTTCATTGAGGATTAGTATGATGTTTCACTTTTAATAGATTTATATTTGATTAAAAATTGATAAATGATATTGTTTTCTTCTTGTTTACATTTTTTATTATATTACAATAATTATATAACTACAATAACAAGATGTATTAATTAATAAAATAGCCTATAATTTCCCAAAATATCAAAAAATAATTTTTTTATCCATTTTCGAGATTACATGTATGGATAATATTGTATTCAATATTATATATTCAAGAAAAATTTATGTTTTTATAAAGACATAAATAATTGTATCCGAAGTTACATATCCAATATATGTGTGGTTTATTTAAGTCTGTTTTTTCTTTAGTAGTGTTGTTTCCCTTTTACATGATTTTTATGTATATGTATATATAATAATATTATAGTATAATATAGTATATATATAATATAGGTAGATTAGTAAAAGCATAAAATATATAGTAGAATTGCTTCTCTTCTACATGATTTTACACACACACACACACACACACACACACACACACACACACACAGAGACAGACAGACAGACAGACAGACAGACAGACAGACAGACAGACAGACAGACAGACAGACAGACAGACAGACAGACAGACAGACAGACAGACAGACAGACAGACAGACAGACAGACAGACAGACAGACAGACAGACAGACAGACAGACAGACAGACAGACAGACAGACAGACAGACAGACAGACAGACAGACAGACAGACAGACAGACAGACAGACAGACAGACAGACAGACAGACAGACAGACAGACAGACAGACAGACAGACAGACAGACAGACAGACAGACAGACAGACAGACAGACAGACAGACAGACAGACAGACAGACAGACAGACAGACAGACAGACAGACAGACAGACAGACAGACAGACAGACAGACAGACAGACAGACAGACAGACAGACAGACAGACAGACAGACAGACAGACAGACAGACAGACAGACAGACAGACAGACAGACAGACAGACAGACAGACAGACAGACAGACAGACAGACAGACAGACAGACAGACAGACAGACAGACAGACAGACAGACAGACAGACAGACAGACAGACAGACAGACAGACAGACAGACAGACAGACAGACAGACAGACAGACAGACAGACAGACAGACAGACAGACAGACAGACAGACAGACAGACAGACAGACAGACAGACAGACAGACAGACAGACAGACAGACAGACAGACAGACAGACAGACAGACAGACAGACAGACAGACAGACAGACAGACAGACAGACAGACAGACAGACAGACAGACAGACAGACAGACAGACAGACAGACAGACAGACAGACAGACAGACAGACAGACAGACAGACAGACAGACAGACAGACAGACAGACAGACAGACAGACAGACAGACAGACAGACAGACAGACAGACAGACAGACAGACAGACAGACAGACAGACAGACAGACAGACAGACAGACAGACAGACAGACAGACAGACAGACAGACAGACAGACAGACAGACAGACAGACAGACAGACAGACAGACAGACAGACAGACAGACAGACAGACAGACAGACAGACAGACAGACAGACAGACAGACAGACAGACAGACAGACAGACAGACAGACAGACAGACAGACAGACAGACAGACAGACAGACAGACAGACAGACAGACAGACAGACAGACAGACAGACAGACAGACAGACAGACAGACAGACAGACAGACAGACAGACAGACAGACAGACAGACAGACAGACAGACAGACAGACAGACAGACAGACAGACAGACAGACAGACAGACAGACAGACAGACAGACAGACAGACAGACAGACAGACAGACAGACAGACAGACAGACAGACAGACAGACAGACAGACAGACAGACAGACAGACAGACAGACAGACAGACAGACAGACAGACAGACAGACAGACAGACAGACAGACAGACAGACAGACAGACAGACAGACAGACAGACAGACAGACAGACAGACAGACAGACAGACAGACAGACAGACAGACAGACAGACAGACAGACAGACAGACAGACAGACAGACAGACAGACAGACAGACAGACAGACAGACAGACAGACAGACAGACAGACAGACAGACAGACAGACAGACAGACAGACAGACAGACAGACAGACAGACAGACAGACAGACAGACAGACAGACAGACAGACAGACAGACAGACAGACAGACAGACAGACAGACAGACAGACAGACAGACAGACAGACAGACAGACAGACAGACAGACAGACAGACAGACAGACAGACAGACAGACAGACAGACAGACAGACAGACAGACAGACAGACAGACAGACAGACAGACAGACAGACAGACAGACAGACAGACAGACAGACAGACAGACAGACAGACAGACAGACAGACAGACAGACAGACAGACAGACAGACAGACAGACAGACAGACAGACAGACAGACAGACAGACAGACAGACAGACAGACAGACAGACAGACAGACAGACAGACAGACAGACAGACAGACAGACAGACAGACAGACAGACAGACAGACAGACAGACAGACAGACAGACAGACAGACAGACAGACAGACAGACAGACAGACAGACAGACAGACAGACAGACAGACAGACAGACAGACAGACAGACAGACAGACAGACAGACAGACAGACAGACAGACAGACAGACAGACAGACAGACAGACAGACAGACAGACAGACAGACAGACAGACAGACAGACAGACAGACAGACAGACAGACAGACAGACAGACAGACAGACAGACAGACAGACAGACAGACAGACAGACAGACAGACAGACAGACAGACAGACAGACAGACAGACAGACAGACAGACAGACAGACAGACAGACAGACAGACAGACAGACAGACAGACAGACAGACAGACAGACAGACAGACAGACAGACAGACAGACAGACAGACAGACAGACAGACAGACAGACAGACAGACAGACAGACAGACAGACAGACAGACAGACAGACAGACAGACAGACAGACAGACAGACAGACAGACAGACAGACAGACAGACAGACAGACAGACAGACAGACAGACAGACAGACAGACAGACAGACAGACAGACAGACAGACAGACAGACAGACAGACAGACAGACAGACAGACAGACAGACAGACAGACAGACAGACAGACAGACAGACAGACAGACAGACAGACAGACAGACAGACAGACAGACAGACAGACAGACAGACAGACAGACAGACAGACAGACAGACAGACAGACAGACAGACAGACAGACAGACAGACAGACAGACAGACAGACAGACAGACAGACAGACAGACAGACAGACAGACAGACAGACAGACAGACAGACAGACAGACAGACAGACAGACAGACAGACAGACAGACAGACAGACAGACAGACAGACAGACAGACAGACAGACAGACAGACAGACAGACAGACAGACAGACAGACAGACAGACAGACAGACAGACAGACAGACAGACAGACAGACAGACAGACAGACAGACAGACAGACAGACAGACAGACAGACAGACAGACAGACAGACAGACAGACAGACAGACAGACAGACAGACAGACAGACAGACAGACAGACAGACAGACAGACAGACAGACAGACAGACAGACAGACAGACAGACAGACAGACAGACAGACAGACAGACAGACAGACAGACAGACAGACAGACAGACAGACAGACAGACAGACAGACAGACAGACAGACAGACAGACAGACAGACAGACAGACAGACAGACAGACAGACAGACAGACAGACAGACAGACAGACAGACAGACAGACAGACAGACAGACAGACAGACAGACAGACAGACAGACAGACAGACAGACAGACAGACAGACAGACAGACAGACAGACAGACAGACAGACAGACAGACAGACAGACAGACAGACAGACAGACAGACAGACAGACAGACAGACAGACAGACAGACAGACAGACAGACAGACAGACAGACAGACAGACAGACAGACAGACAGACAGACAGACAGACAGACAGACAGACAGACAGACAGACAGACAGACAGACAGACAGACAGACAGACAGACAGACAGACAGACAGACAGACAGACAGACAGACAGACAGACAGACAGACAGACAGACAGACAGACAGACAGACAGACAGACAGACAGACAGACAGACAGACAGACAGACAGACAGACAGACAGACAGACAGACAGACAGACAGACAGACAGACAGACAGACAGACAGACAGACAGACAGACAGACAGACAGACAGACAGACAGACAGACAGACAGACAGACAGACAGACAGACAGACAGACAGACAGACAGACAGACAGACAGACAGACAGACAGACAGACAGACAGACAGACAGACAGACAGACAGACAGACAGACAGACAGACAGACAGACAGACAGACAGACAGACAGACAGACAGACAGACAGACAGACAGACAGACAGACAGACAGACAGACAGACAGACAGACAGACAGACAGACAGACAGACAGACAGACAGACAGACAGACAGACAGACAGACAGACAGACAGACAGACAGACAGACAGACAGACAGACAGACAGACAGACAGACAGACAGACAGACAGACAGACAGACAGACAGACAGACAGACAGACAGACAGACAGACAGACAGACAGACAGACAGACAGACAGACAGACAGACAGACAGACAGACAGACAGACAGACAGACAGACAGACAGACAGACAGACAGACAGACAGACAGACAGACAGACAGACAGACAGACAGACAGACAGACAGACAGACAGACAGACAGACAGACAGACAGACAGACAGACAGACAGACAGACAGACAGACAGACAGACAGACAGACAGACAGACAGACAGACAGACAGACAGACAGACAGACAGACAGACAGACAGACAGACAGACAGACAGACAGACAGACAGACAGACAGACAGACAGACAGACAGACAGACAGACAGACAGACAGACAGACAGACAGACAGACAGACAGACAGACAGACAGACAGACAGACAGACAGACAGACAGACAGACAGACAGACAGACAGACAGACAGACAGACAGACAGACAGACAGACAGACAGACAGACAGACAGACAGACAGACAGACAGACAGACAGACAGACAGACAGACAGACAGACAGACAGACAGACAGACAGACAGACAGACAGACAGACAGACAGACAGACAGACAGACAGACAGACAGACAGACAGACAGACAGACAGACAGACAGACAGACAGACAGACAGACAGACAGACAGACAGACAGACAGACAGACAGACAGACAGACAGACAGACAGACAGACAGACAGACAGACAGACAGACAGACAGACAGACAGACAGACAGACAGACAGACAGACAGACAGACAGACAGACAGACAGACAGACAGACAGACAGACAGACAGACAGACAGACAGACAGACAGACAGACAGACAGACAGACAGACAGACAGACAGACAGACAGACAGACAGACAGACAGACAGACAGACAGACAGACAGACAGACAGACAGACAGACAGACAGACAGACAGACAGACAGACAGACAGACAGACAGACAGACAGACAGACAGACAGACAGACAGACAGACAGACAGACAGACAGACAGACAGACAGACAGACAGACAGACAGACAGACAGACAGACAGACAGACAGACAGACAGACAGACAGACAGACAGACAGACAGACAGACAGACAGACAGACAGACAGACAGACAGACAGACAGACAGACAGACAGACAGACAGACAGACAGACAGACAGACAGACAGACAGACAGACAGACAGACAGACAGACAGACAGACAGACAGACAGACAGACAGACAGACAGACAGACAGACAGACAGACAGACAGACAGACAGACAGACAGACAGACAGACAGACAGACAGACAGACAGACAGACAGACAGACAGACAGACAGACAGACAGACAGACAGACAGACAGACAGACAGACAGACAGACAGACAGACAGACAGACAGACAGACAGACAGACAGACAGACAGACAGACAGACAGACAGACAGACAGACAGACAGACAGACAGACAGACAGACAGACAGACAGACAGACAGACAGACAGACAGACAGACAGACAGACAGACAGACAGACAGACAGACAGACAGACAGACAGACAGACAGACAGACAGACAGACAGACAGACAGACAGACAGACAGACAGACAGACAGACAGACAGACAGACAGACAGACAGACAGACAGACAGACAGACAGACAGACAGACAGACAGACAGACAGACAGACAGACAGACAGACAGACAGACAGACAGACAGACAGACAGACAGACAGACAGACAGACAGACAGACAGACAGACAGACAGACAGACAGACAGACAGACAGACAGACAGACAGACAGACAGACAGACAGACAGACAGACAGACAGACAGACAGACAGACAGACAGACAGACAGACAGACAGACAGACAGACAGACAGACAGACAGACAGACAGACAGACAGACAGACAGACAGACAGACAGACAGACAGACAGACAGACAGACAGACAGACAGACAGACAGACAGACAGACAGACAGACAGACAGACAGACAGACAGACAGACAGACAGACAGACAGACAGACAGACAGACAGACAGACAGACAGACAGACAGACAGACAGACAGACAGACAGACAGACAGACAGACAGACAGACAGACAGACAGACAGACAGACAGACAGACAGACAGACAGACAGACAGACAGACAGACAGACAGACAGACAGACAGACAGACAGACAGACAGACAGACAGACAGACAGACAGACAGACAGACAGACAGACAGACAGACAGACAGACAGACAGACAGACAGACAGACAGACAGACAGACAGACAGACAGACAGACAGACAGACAGACAGACAGACAGACAGACAGACAGACAGACAGACAGACAGACAGACAGACAGACAGACAGACAGACAGACAGACAGACAGACAGACAGACAGACAGACAGACAGACAGACAGACAGACAGACAGACAGACAGACAGACAGACAGACAGACAGACAGACAGACAGACAGACAGACAGACAGACAGACAGACAGACAGACAGACAGACAGACAGACAGACAGACAGACAGACAGACAGACAGACAGACAGACAGACAGACAGACAGACAGACAGACAGACAGACAGACAGACAGACAGACAGACAGACAGACAGACAGACAGACAGACAGACAGACAGACAGACAGACAGACAGACAGACAGACAGACAGACAGACAGACAGACAGACAGACAGACAGACAGACAGACAGACAGACAGACAGACAGACAGACAGACAGACAGACAGACAGACAGACAGACAGACAGACAGACAGACAGACAGACAGACAGACAGACAGACAGACAGACAGACAGACAGACAGACAGACAGACAGACAGACAGACAGACAGACAGACAGACAGACAGACAGACAGACAGACAGACAGACAGACAGACAGACAGACAGACAGACAGACAGACAGACAGACAGACAGACAGACAGACAGACAGACAGACAGACA
>NW_028141330.1:0-77618 GCF_030444845.1 Prenolepis imparis
AAGCAGTGGTATCAACGCAGAGTACTATAGTTGTGACTTATTTTAATACAACGTTGCAATCACAGGCACAATCAAGTGCACATAAGAAAACATATGAGAAAAATATTTATATCTCCTCGCTTTATTGTATAAATACTTTTTTCATCTATGATTGTAACATTGCATTAGAATAATAATACGTCACAATGCTACTGTATATTGCTATCGCTTGATTATATAAAATATCATTTTTTACAATAACATTTGTTTTACATTCGTACAGTTAAAACGTATATCATGTCACAGATACAATTAAATGCAACACATGTAAAAAGAGTATGTATAAAATAAAGCTAAGAAAATATATAATAACTTTTCTAACGTGCTGTTTAATTATACTTGTGCAACGAATTGGAATAGAAAAAATCACTACTGTACTATATAATATAAATAGTCCCAACTAAGATAACATTTTTATTAATTACAGATTATAAAGCAAGAGGAAAGAGCAAGCAGTGGTATCAACGCAGAGTACTGAGCTTTTTATATAAGCTTTCTTCCCCAAACTATCATTGGGGCCCGAGAAGGGGAAGAGGAAGAGGCAAGGGGAGAGGTGGTGGAAACACTCAATAATAAAAGGTATATTTAGATCTTTATTACATTCATTAATTATATTTATTACATTTATATTATATTTATTACATATTTATTACATTTATATTATATTTATTACATATTTATTACACTAGAACAAAACAAAGCGCGCGCTTCGCCCGCGCCATTTATTCTTTTACATTATATATTTTTAATGACATACATACTTACTTTATGAACACAATTAACCCCTTGATACAGCTGTCAAAATTGAAATGACAACCGAAGTAAGCGTAGAGAGGGAGGGAATCAACATTTCAGAAAAGAGGCAATAATACTTCGATGGATTCAAGTATCCAATATATAAAAAAATATTTAATTATTATATAAATAAATAGTAAATATATAGTAAACATTCAAAAAAATTCAAGATGATCTTGTCCTGACTATGCCAACGTCATCCAAGGTTAAAATAATAAGATCTGTAATTAGATCTTCATAAACTCTACAACTTCTGTCCGAAAAACTTTTCTGTAAAACTTATATTTTTCTAGATTTTCCAGAGTTTATATTCTTTGTCCTCAGTTTGTGTGTATATATACTCGTCAACAAAATTAAAGCATATGTATTTTAAGTCAAAATTTCGCATAATTTCAAATAAGCATAACTCCACTAAAAATGATCGGAAAATTTTTTTTTCACTGTCAAGCTTGAAGTCTCTACTTTAAAAACCATTCGTCAGATTTTTAATTTATCCTCCCCCGTACGCTACTGCTTCAAAAGTAAGGACGTGTTTTGTCTCTAAAAAATTGCGTAACCATACGCACGCACGCATACGCACGCACACACGCACACATACACACACACACACAGCAGAGAGGTTTGGAGTCATTAAATGGAAAAAATGTATGGGTAACTTTCATATGTAATAACTCCGCGAAAAAAAATCGTACGAACTTTGCTTTTTTTTAAAATTTGTAGTAAAAAGTCCACATTTTACGATAGTTATGATAAAATTTGCGAAAAAAATTTATTTCACCCCGTGGAGTGCATCAAAGTACGCAATTTTTTAGAGACAAAACACGTCCTTACTTTTGAAGCAGTAGCGTACGGGGGAGGAGGATAAATTAAAAATCTGACGAATGGTTTTTAAAGTAGAGACTTCAAGCTTGACAGTGAACAAAAATTTTTTCAAATCCGATCATTTTTAACGGAGTTATGCTTATTTGAAATTATGCGAAATTTTGACTTAAAATACATATGCGTTAATTTTGTTGACGAGTGTATATATATATATATATATATATATATATATATATACATATATACAATATATATATCTATAAAACTTTTAAAAAAATATAAGTTTTCATATATAATTATTAATTAAAAACGACAGCCCACAAAAACAATATAGATTGACGCGTCTCTTTCTTCTATTTACAAAGTCAAGCTATACATTTATATTTACCTGATATACTTTTTCATATCGAAATCAGAAAGATCGATCGAGAACATTTCTCGGTCACCAGGTGATATTACTGACATAAGATCTCGACTGTTTGTATTATCAAATTTCCATTCGTTACACCCAAAATGTTGCAAAGCACGATTGGCCACATATATTTTTCTTTGCAGTCCCAATACCCTATATGTTGTATATATGTTAGGCTCAAAGACCAAAAACGCTCATTGAGCGAAAAAACCGATTACAACGCGTTCTGGCTTCTCAGATTCAGTCACAACGCGAAATTTGTGTTGTGGAATTTTCGAAAACGCTCATAAGCCTTTTTGAACATGCAAAAACGCGTTATGATCGGTTTTTTCGCTCAGTAAGCGTTTTCGGTCTTTCAGCCTAACATATATATGAATTACATTTTTAATAATAGTCTGACTTAAAAATTTCTGACTTCTAAAATATTTAATTTGTTTGATACTTACATAAATCGATGTCCCCAAAATTTTAAAACTAGATCTATTAATATAGCAGGTAAGATATGCCACATTATTGTCAATACATAATACATAACTGAACTTTCAGTAAATAATATAGGGGTCCAAAGAATGTTTTCGAATGGTATTTCGTTTTCAAATTTAAGCGCTATATTAGAAAATTCACGAAATAATATATTTTTTTCATTTGGAAAAGTGTTATTGACAACAAAAACTGTAGAACCTGTTCTGAAACTAATAATAGATAATATTATAAATTAATCAATGCATTATTTATATAAGATTTTATAAATTAAATTTTATAATATCTTAAATAAGATTGTTAAAATTATGAGATACTATTACAGAATATTAAACATTTTATTTCAACATATTTTAACGAATTAAACATTAAGAATGTAGATATATTTATAAAAAAACTATTTTTAAAACCTCAGTTTAATTCCATTCCAGAGAAAGTCATATGTAAATTCAATTGAGAATAAATATGTGACTTCTTAACTCTAAATTCTGATGCAAAAAAACGAAGCAAATTGAATAATGCGCGTGTAATGACAACATAAATTTAGTTTTAAATTAAGATAATTTCCGTTTGTAGCTTAATGTAACTAGAAATGCATTGATGTATATACTGATGATCATACGTTGTCGATCCAAGCTTCCAAGTTACGAGAATTATAGTGTTGATGACAGTATCTACTGGCATAATATTATACGATATATTATTACTAGCGTATATTATTCGCATTAATCCCTTTAAGCTCGCAACCGATAATCCCATTAGACCATTAAAATTATCAATCCATCCTGGGATTGGATCCTTTAACGAAGCTATCACTAACAAATAGAATATATTTTTTGGATTATTATAATTAAAATATTATATATATATATATATATATATATATATATATACTGCTGTTTGTGAAAATTGTAACACCACGAAGGAATAATGATATTAGCTATGTTGGAATTTTCACAAACAACAGTGTATATTACTATAATATATAAAGAGAGCGATATATATCTTCTCTCTCCTAGTACATTAAACATAGATTTTATGATGCTTTTTTACTAGTTATTAGCAGTTAGTAAAATTGAAATATTTTGATTAGAGAAAATAAAAAGAAAGACTAGTACTAATTAGAGAGTAGCTAGTAGCTAATAAAAAAGCATCATGTAAATCACGCTTTATTAATAAAAATGAAAAACGAAGAACTGCAAGCCTAAAAATTTAATTTCAATTTTTGTTTAACTTAATGTTTAATTAGATAAGCAAATTTAACTAAATATTTAAATATATTGTTATCTAAAATAATTATACAAATTGTTTTAACTAACATTACGTTTAAATAATATTTAAACAATACGTTTAGATATAATATTATATATAGTAACTATTATACAGATATAAAGCTTAATTTAATCTGCTATTAAGTATTTGTAAGCTTTAAAATTTAGATGCATATATATTTTTTCTGCATTATTTACATTTGTATATTACATTCATTCATACATTTTGTATTTCATCATGATATATAAAAGCAAATATTTTATTTTTAAATGCTCTATATAAAACAAAATAGAAAAAATATTTAACATGTTTAAATTGCATTAGAGAAAGAAAAAGAAAAAAGTCACGTAATATTATTATATTATCCTGTTTTTAACATTAAAGAAAAAAGTTACATACCTATGGAAGGTCTCACAATCGCACAAGACAAGGACAACGAATATTCCTCTATTACACTCTCCGCTAAGTTTTTCGAGAATATGTAAGTGTTGGGAATAGTATTCAAACATCTGTACATAATTTCAAACAAACATTGAAATAATTAAAACATTTAAAAAATGATCGACAATAATTGGAATATTATAATATGAATAAAAGGGAATAATTACATTTTCTAATTGACACATATTTAAAATTTACATACGTATGATATATGTATTTGATATTTATGTTTGACACACTTACTTAGCTGTAAAGATATTCAAGATATGCTCATCCAATGACTCAGCCATTTTGATCATATTTCGCCAATCATCTACAGGTGGGTACGCTTTTTCTTCTATAAATGGATTATTCAAATGTGTATATGCTGTGCTAACATATACTAAGGCCTTTAACAGATAAAAATAATTAATATTAAAATTGTATTTTAGTTAAAATGCTATAGTTAAAGTTATTCGGAGCAAAAAATTCAGGCATGTTTACAATTTCAAATATATATATCAGGAGCGCGAAGTACATAGATTATTGTCTTTTTTTTTTCAATTTTTTGAGTTATTATTATACAGTTAATTTTCTATCTCTAAGTAATAAGCAGTTCTTATTCAATAAAATCTACATGCAATTATAACAAAAAAATCGTTTATATTAATAGATATCATCTCTTTAAAATATCTTTGTAAATATTATACATTGTAATATATACACAATATATGTATGTGTATATATGTTTAAAATATTAAGCTTGAAAGACATATTTAATGAAAAACATTTCTAGAAATAAATGTGCAATGAAAATATTAGTGTATCGCAAATTAAATAAAAACCCAGTGTAAGATAATTCACATAATGGAATACAATAAGAGATTTTTTTTCATGAATATGCAGAATCAATTCCGCATTTACTTACGATTAGATTCTTCATACTTTCGGCTAAGATACATATATCTCTCGTTGATCTAGTATTAGTAAGAATGGCATATTTTAAGGTATCGTTAAATTTCACGGTTGCCGCCGCATGAATTATTATAGTGACTCTTTCAATCAGCATTTGTCTATCGACAGTCGACAAACCTAAATTTTCTTGACTGATATCGCCAGAAACCGGAATTAATTTCTTGAAATTTAAAGGTTGCTCCTCTCGTAATTTATCGTATAACTAAAATTAAAAAATATTATGTATATACAATATTTATTAGAATATTTGGCATGATGTTTTAACTGTAAAATGTTTGCAAAAATTGTAAAATATTTTTTTTATGACTATCTACAATTCATTAAATTACTCTAAACGTTTCTCTCAATACATTTCATCTCATACACTTTTTTATTAAATTTTATAATTATAAAATAAATTTTTTATTGACATAACATTATAAAAAGATCCATAATCCAAAAATTTTTTTTTATTGAGATGTTATAACAATTCTTAAAGAAATGTGTATTGCAAAAAAGATATCCATTTTGATAAATAACTTACCGGTAAGTTTAACATTTTTTCAATTCTTTCGTTAAGATTCAGTCCTTTCTTCGGACGCATCAATATAAATATTTCTCGAACATCCGGACAAGATCGCAGTATCTTTTCGAAATATACTTTACCCAGAAATCCTGTTGCGCCTGTCAAAAATATACTTTGACCAGCGTAAAACGCCGGAATCGACTTGGCTGAATCAATTGTATTCTTATCCATTATTATTAAAATAAAGCAAATAAACAACAAATAATTAACAACGTAGAAGCAACAGCAAAAAATATATACAAGTGTACTTAAAAACGCTATTATCACTTTTAAGTCGATATCGTTACTAAACATTAGTTTATATACAAGTGATAAAGCTAAGCACAAAAAGAGAGAGAGCGAGAAGGAGAGAGGAGGGGAGAAAAAAGGAATTATATGTATCAATAAACCGGAAATATAGGTCAAAGTTAAAAAATAAATTTTTACATACAATGCAGGCAGTTTTACTATTCACCAATAATACGTATCATTCGCCAATAATTTTAAATATCCGTCGATTTAATAAAGAATGTAATGTTAAATAAAGGTGACGGAACACATCCGATATTGTTTAAAGTACCGAAACAGAAATCCGATATATAATAGCCGATAAAATATCAAATAAGAGACATAATATAAAAATAAAAGAAGCATAACCGGAGATAAGAAATATTAAATATGTCTTTTGGTTTAAGCTGCATCTTATAATAATTTTTAGACTTGTTTTTGTAAAATATTGTTGACAATTGTTTTAAATATAAAATACGAATTTAATGTTATTGTTATATTATGAAACACCTTACATCAACAAGCCCTTTACATGGATAATTTATTTTACGTGGAATATTATAATAATTACAAGGAGAATATAATATTAAAAAGAAATTTTAAAAAATAAAGTGTTATTTTCTTAAATTGATTTGAAAATGATAATTTAATTTATTAAAACTTATAATGACAATCAAGATACAAAACGAGAACAATGTACAAAACAAATGTAGGGTGTCTCTCTTTCTGAACGATATATAAAGAGATACATCTACGTGTTAATAAGATATTTTTTTTAGATTAATTATGTTAAATTATATTACATTCGATAGGATATCTGTACCTGTAAATTTGTTCTTTTTTATTACAATATTCAAAAATAGTATATTTGAACAGTTAAGGATTGATTTCGTTTTATATACATATTCAATATAATATTTATTTTTAAAGGAAAGGAAAAATAAATAAATAAATATAATACAAAATATAATATAATATAATATAATATAATACAAAATGCTTTAATAAGTGCTTTATTCATTATATGAAATTTTTTTATAACTATACGAGTACATAAAATACACTGTACATTATGATATCCCACACCAAAAATATAGTGTATAAAATATCAGAAAAGTTAATATAAGTAATGTGAACATTATATTTATTGCTTCTCATTGCCCTTTTTTGTTGTTTTAATTATTCTATTTATGATTCATATTGATTACAAAAATGATGATTGTGAAAGAAATGTTTTACACAAAGAGATTTTTTGCACTATGCGCATGCAATTATAGCAACTTCGCCGCAAATATCGCATGTTGGTTTTAAATAATTTTTTAAACAAAATTCAACTGGTGTTTGAAATTCTTTCGATCTATTCTGTATATATTCACTTTTAAACCACGCAAATTTAAATAAATTTTGAAACCTGGGCGGTGAGAATTGATAATGTGTTAATGATTGCAATTTCGAAATATTATTTCTAACATGAAGATTTATGGCGAGGTCTAACAATATAACAATATAACTAGTAAATCTTGATTGTTATTAAGTATTATATTAAATATTTTAATGTAATAATTATTGAATTATATTTTTTCATAATTTTATTTTGAAGTAAGACAAAAAGATCATCACTAATATGACAATTAGATAAAAAAACAAAATCTTTTACAATCTTAGTTGGACTACTTTCACATTTTATTTCCTTCTCTTAAAGATTTTCTTAAGGATCACTGTGCACTTCTTAAGCGCGTAATTATTGTATGTATTTATCAATCTGGAAAGATAAATAAATATTATTCCAATTAATAAAAGTAAACAGTATTAAAACAAATATTTTATATTACTAAAAAAATTTATTTTAACGTTGAAATTCTTGAGTTTATTCACTGGTACTGCAAAATTCATTGGCCGATATATTAATTGTTTGTTTATTTATCGGTGCAGTCGATTTTAGAGATTTGTACTAGTATTTAAACATATACGTGTTTCAAGTCTAATTATCAGGTTTTTTCCGTTAATCTAGATTTAGTAAGTACAATGCAAACAACATTTATTTAAATATAAGTATATTTTTGTTCCTAACAATTTAAGCGAGTAGACACATCATTAATATTCACAGATAACCTAAATGTCATATGTCATCAACAATTTATTTATTTATTTATTTATTTTTCGTTGGAATCGACGCACCGACATCCGCGTACGGCTCTTATAGCCAATTGATTTCTAAATATTTATATTTAATATAGAAGGGCCTTTAAAATTTCTTAGTGTTATTTATTTTTATTTTATTTTATTTATTTTATTTTATTTATTTATATTGACTAATTTAAATGTTATTTAGTTGAGACCTCTTCATTTTATTTGAAGTCCGTTGTCTATTTTTTTTTATTCTTTCATAAATAAGTAAACTTTTAATTCTTATTTTATGGCAATCAAAGTATTTCTCCTGTTAAATCAAATTATAAATTAAAATGTGTTAATTTAAAGGAAATTTTAATTTAAAAGTAATATAAATATTTTCAGCTTATTACGTCTAAACACTAGGACAGCATAATTCAATTATTAGGACGAATATTCTTTCTTGTCCAAACATTGGGACATTTATATAGTTTAATATTTTAATTAATTTTTATGTTGAGATGTTCAATAAACAAATATTGGTGCACTCTTTCAATAGTAGAGATTTAAATCTATCCGATAAATATAAATACTTGGAAAAATAAATTGTTTCAATATATTAAAAATCTAAATAAATAAATCTATATCCTTAAACGTCCAATCACTGGAACATTTACCTTAATTATTTAAAAATAAAAACTGCAAGATTACACAGCACGAACAAAAAACATATCAATGCATACGGATAAGTACATTATAATATATATTCATATATGCCAATGTTAGATTTATTTATATCGTCTATTTATATATTTGAGTGGGGAAAACATAATAAAAGCATTGGTTAGTCGATGATATCCACACATTCATAGTAATATAGATATCAAATCATATTATTATTTCGCAGTTATCATTGTTCAGTGTAATGATATTTGTAAGTATTGTACTAATTATTTTGGCATGTATTGCCACAAGTTATTTTATCTTAAATTACTGTCGCCGACAGTCTTCCATTAAAACAGTAAACACTCTACCTGGTCCAAAAACATTTCCGCTTATTGGAAGTGCCTACTATTTTCTGCAGCGGAGTTCTCATGGTAATATTAAAAAGACAAAAATATATTTAATTATAGAATAATGCTTAATTTATAGAAAAATAATGAAGGAAAGTAATAAATAAATTTTTTGAAATATATTTTAATATTTCAGAATAAAAATTGTTATTTGTTCAATATAATGTGTTAACCTTTTTACAAATAAATCTCAAATATCGCAAAAAAGCCATTTTTGCATATTAAACCTCAATTACTTCTAAAACCTAACATGCTAGTGAAAATTGGCTTGCGGCATCGTGTTTAGTATTCAAAAATCTATCAGAAACATCTTGTCTTGTTTAAAATAATGAAAAAAATATTGTTTGTAAACTAGTGTTATTATTATTATTAATTATTATTAATTAATTATTATTATAGATTGTTTCGATATGTTTAATAAAATGCACCTCCTTGCCCCTCTAAAAAAAATACAGATGCATTTTGTGGTAGCTCCATACATCATGTTGTTGCTCAATTTTCAAGGTCTTTTCTATACCCAACGAATTTTTTCATAGTTTTATTCAAGAGATCAAAATCTACAAAAAACATTATTCCTCTTACTTACAGCTTTGGGGGCCAAATTAGGAACTTTTTTAACATCCTCCTTTCTAGTTTTTTTTTTTTTTTTTAATAAAAATTAAGTTATGAGATTAAAAATTTGTATTATATTAGAATTTTTTCGGAATTTGGATGCAGGGGAAAAGCGGAATCTTTTCTTCGGCCACGTACTTTGCAGTGAACCAAAACAATATAATAAATCGTTCCACATAAATTCAAAGTTTATACTTTCCTTTATATGTAATCCTTGTGACTGCTTTGCATAAAAGTGTTACAAACTAATGTGAAATTATACAATTATAACATTAAAAGTACTAATATTTTTGAATATAATATGTCAAAGTTATAAAAATTGATAACCACGAATAATTTATATACATTACTCTTAAGATATATTTTTTTTTTAATTTTAAAACGGTTTAAAAAGTACAAAACTTTAAAGAAATAAATTTTAGAAACTTAGAAGAGTTTATATATAATGTGATACGAGAGAAAAAAAAATGAATGTAAATCAAAACTATAATATCTGTGAAAATCAGAGTGGTTTATGACGTATAACTTATTTGCAATATCTCTCATCTTTCTTTCTCTTTATTATTTTCTTAATAAAATTTCTTCTTATTAAATTCTTCCTAATAAAATTTACTTCAGCGTCTATGTGGACTAAACAACGAAAAATAGTGACGCCAAGTTTTAATACAAATATGTTACAAAAATATTTTGATATATTTGTGGAACAATCTTTAATATTTACGGACAAATTAGAAAAGTTACATTAAACGAGAATGAAGTTTTTCTTCTTCAAAATATAACAGAATATGCTCTGTCTACTGCGTGCGGTAAGGCTAAGTATTTTTATTCATTTGCAGTATTTTAAACATTTCGTATCAAAATTATTATAACGAATAAATGGCACTGTAAAAATGAGAAAATTCGCTTAAAATGAAAAAAGCCTACACGTTACAACGATAATTACATTTTATAAACTAAATACCATTAAACAAAATTTATTTAAAGTTAAAATTTTAAAGAGTATCAAATTATGTACTAATTTTGTAATAGCAGAATCAGATTTATAATATTTTATTCGATTTAAATATAATTATAAGTCTATGAAATAAGTAAAAAAAAGTATCAATTTGTTTTTAAGTTTTTATGTTTTTATGTTTTTATTTTCTTATATTTTAATAAAAAAATATGCAAAATATGCTGTAAAAGATCGTTAAAGATTTGACACTAATATAAATTAATAATGCAAAAAATATAACAATCAACAAAAGCAATGAAATAAGTACAGTTTTTCACAACTGGTTGTTATTTTCAAATACTTGTTAAAGAGGCATTTATTTTCTATTTTGAAAAATTACATATCACATTTATTTATTAAATCTAATGTTTAATATGTAACTCAATATAATTAGTCAGTTAGGTTAGGTATACTATTGGTATCTTGAATATTAAGTTTATTTTTATATGATTGTTATAAAGGTACAAAATCGGACATAAAACTGGAATATACAGGGTGTCCCATAATTCGCGAACCACCCGTCAGTTGCAGGTAGAGCATGTTGAACTGAATAGAAAAGTCTTCTACCATTTTGCGATTTTCGCAATAATTAATGAGAAATAAATTAAAGAAGATCAGCCAATTCGTGTGACGACGGCGAGAAAAGACAGCCCAGTTTCATATCGTTACTAAGCATGCGGCGAAAAGAAACAGTATAATGTTACACGGTTGCTCGGCGCGCGATGAAGCGGGGAGGAGCGCTTTATAAAAGACAGTAACTATATACGAGTAGCGCTAACTCTGGACCCCCGAGTGGGCTGTCTCTTCTCGCTGCAGGCTTATCATCGCTCGAATTGGCTGATTTTCTTTAATTTATTTCTCATTAATTATTGAGAAAATTGCAAAATGGTAGAGGACTTTTTTACTCAGTTTAACCTACTCTACCTGCAACTGACGGGTGGTTCGCGAATTATGGGACACCCTGTATATCGAATTTAATCAGTCAATATTTCAAATTTATAACAAGGTAAAAAAAGGTTTTATCGTAACTTTATACAATATCAAAATGTACATAAATCGTAAAAATAAATTTATTTAAATATTTAAAAAGTTTATAAATGTATTTATATTACTAATTAAAGATTTCTTATAAATAGATTTATTAATATATAAATAGAGAAAATAATATTTATTTTTAACTTCATTGTTGGAATTTAATAATCACAATTAGTTAATGCCTTCTTACATCTTATAGAATATTAAAAAAATATGTTTTTCAGTTTCAAACAAATTTTAAGAACAAGGATGAAAAATATATTTTTATATCCTAATTTTATATTCACTCTCACTGCTGCGAAACAAAAACAACGAGAACTTTTAAACTTCAAACATTTATTTATATGGAGAGAGATAAAGTAAATATTGCAAATATTACTCTAACTTACATAGCATATTATATATTATACAATCTATTATTACACAGTTCATACAACAGCAGATATATTCATTAAATGAATTGAATACCAAGAATAAAAGTGAAACAAGTCGTAAGTTTGTTATTATTTTATTTGTATTATTTGATCTTACTAATTATAATGTTGCACAAAATGAGTTTTTTCTTAGATAGCTTTAGATAAAATATTATTAAAGTGTGTTTTATTATTAAAATGCTTAATTTTATTCGTTGATAAATTGTCATTTTTCCATTCCCGCATTATTTTTAATATTATAATATTATAATATTCCTAAAGCCTAAAGGCCCATATTCTGAATCCTCTTTTATCGATAAAAGAGGATTCAAAATATGGGCTTAATCTACTAATATAAACTTTCATTTAAGCCGTCATTCAGCTAAATCGAACGTAATAAAAACAATAAGAAGTTTTTATGAAAAACTTGACTCTTCTTTTGCATCTATTCATTAATCTATTCAGTATGCGCACTTTATATATATTATAATCACATCTCTATCTATATAAATTCTATATAATATAATCTATATAAATATATTTACAATTAATATTAAATTTTACAATGTGTCAGTTCACGTTAGTGTCTTATGTAAAACTTAATTTATTAATAAGTTTTGAATATATAATGGGTGAATGGTAAATTATGGGTGAATGGTAATGATAAATTATAAAATAAAACTTTTTAGAAGTTACTCATCTCTAAAAGTGTGATGATTTTAATAATATATATTAAGATTTAAGATCATTGATTTCTCTTTATACAGGTTTATCTATTCTTCAAATATAATTAGGACTGCTTTCGCGAAAAAATCAAAATGATCCAGATTAAAATGATCCTGTGCTGTGATTGGTCAAATCTGAAATTTCACTGAATTTCATTGAAACTGAACGAAACTTACAATTAATGAAATTTCAGATTTGACTAATCACAGCACAGGATCATTTTAATCTGGATCATTTTGATTTTCTCGCAAAAGCAGCCTAGAATTATCAGAGTTATCTTTTGACATATTGTTCTATAAATTATAAAATAATTTCAAACGTAGTTTTCATAAAATTATTATATAGCTACAGTCTACAGTTATGTTCGAATTCTAACTTCAACTTGTGTGCGGTTTGTATAAATATTATTCTTTTTCAACATAAACGCTTATAACATGCGAGCAAACGAAAAATATAATCCTGTACGAAATTTATAATAAATTCGCTAAAGTAGAAATTTTATGTGGAATGTTTTAATTAAATTAAGAATCCTACTAAAACGTACAGAAATGTCTACATTAATCTTTAACATTATCAGTATTTCGATACCAGTATTAATAAGATTACATTTCTTTTATTATTGCATATGTCTATATATATATATATATATATATAATTAAATATTATATTCAATCGTATAATAGGAAAAAGTGTATAAAGAATTATGGAAGATTTATGGAACAAAAACTACAAAATCTGTCCCCATTAAATATGAAGATTTACAACATATGAATTACTTGGATCGTGTTATAAAAAAAACTATGAGAATATTTCCTCCCGTTCCTATAATTGCGCGACATCTAACGGAAGATGTACAAATGGGTTTGTTTACATTTAAATATAATTATGTAATTATTTTATGAGCCTATTTATTATTGTGTATACAATTATTATCGTATACCAACTAAATGCGACAAAAATTTGTTTTAAAAGGTAAAAGATACTGTAACTTATTGTTAGAAATAATCACATTTTAAATTATTAAAAATTAAATGTATTAAAAAGGCACAAGAAATCGTGCTTATCACACATCAATACGAACAAATTTGATAAAGTTTATTTTATATATTAACAAGAAATATGTAGTAATTCATATGTTGTAAAAATAAAATACATCCTTGTTTGTGGAAAATAAAATAAAATAAAAGTGCATTTTATTTGACTATTTTTTATTGCTTTATTTATAAACTATTTACTCTTCTTATAAGTAATTACATTTAAATACAAAAATATGTGTTTCAGGAGAGGTTGTTTTACGAAAAAATTCTGAGGTCTTCATAAACTTTATAACGATGCATCGAAATGAAAAATATTGGTCCAATCCGTTAGTATTTGACCCAGACAGATTTCTCCCTAGAAAATAGGAACATCTTATAAGCATTACATGCCGTTTAGTATGGGACCCTGGAATTGTGTAGGTAAATATAAACAAATCACAAAAACAAACATATATCACGATAATATTGATTTGTAATATTGTATTGTAATTGCTAAACTTTTGCAGGCATGAAATATGCGATGATTTCAATGAAAGTTTTCCTAGCAACTTTGGTACGAACATTTATGTTCAAAGTAGATAAAAGTATCCAGATTGATAAAATAAAATTACATAGCGACATGACAATATCTACTGTTGAGCCTATAAAAGTCAAAATTGAAAAACGAAATTTATATTGAAATGAAGCTAGAACACACTTATTAGAATATAATATAATATTATATTATATTCTAATAAGTGTGTTCTTGCTCTATTTCAATATAAATTTTATTTTATATATATATATATATATATATATATATATATATATATATATATATATATTGTTGCGCCTGTCATGTTACGTCCCTTTACATCTGTCTGTTGCTTGGTGCAATGTTTAAAACATAGATTGTCTTTTGGCGGTTGAGTCGTCAAGAGAGTTGTGGTTGTTTGACAGCTGTCGAACTACGCGGTCGTATTCTGGCTTTCGGATATTGATATACATTTATGTTACTCCATTATATTATATTGCTTTACGTTTTGTTCCCATTAAAGTTATTTCGTTATTTACGAGAGCGTTATTATTTCGCGCGTGAGTGAACCAAGTTCTCAGCGATTCAACAAATCTCGAAGTCGGCCGAAGGACGCAACAATATATATGTATATATATATATATATATACCTATATATTCCATGCACATTCAATTTTATTTCCGTACATTATGTCATATAGTTTCTGTCTAAGAACTAAGAAGTGAATATGACATAACCCAAGAAGAACAGAAAATCAAAATAATGTCAATTTAATGTCTTATTGACCAAAATGACGTCATATTAATGTCATATTGACTAAATTTATGACAAATTTGGTCCAAATTTTGTCAATATGACGTCAAATGACATCATTCTGACTTTCTGTTCTCCTTGGGAATGTATTTTGGGAAATAAAATTGTACATGCATGGAATAAAATTGAATAATGGATAATATTATGAATAATATTAATATTTTTACATAATGATCATTAAAAGTGACAGGAAAAAATGTCAAATAAGAATTTTTGCGCATTGCCACTAACAACTTTCTGTACAATAAAACCATTATCAATGTCATAGTCGTTTTCACGTTTCAACGAAATATTAAAATATCGAAATAATTTTGTTTTTATATCAGTAAAAGTACGACATACAACAAATAAATATTGTTTAAAAAGGAAGCCCAAGTAATCAGGTCAGTGAGGTATAACTTTTCAATTATAATATTTTTTACGTTCTTCAAATAAAGTGTGTACATTATGATTATATTATACATATACATATATGTACTGTACTAAAGGTTTAAATAAGTATATGTATATAAAGGACAATAGAAATTAAGTGTTAATTAACAAATATGTTTAACTTACGTATAGCGGGCGTGTGTGAATAGATTAGAGGTAATATAGTCCTTAATTAAAAAGAAATGAATTACGGAAAAAAGTCAGTTGTAATAAAACGAATAAGTGAACCGACGAGAAAATTATCGCTCACGATCACCTTGTTCGAACGGTGACAAGTATAATAACAAAATAGATGGGTTGTGAGCTTGAAAGTAAAATGCGCAGGGAAGCTCTAAATCTGTTTATTAATTTAAAACTTAAGTATTATTTCTATTAATTTTGAATCTATTAATTTAATAATAATATTTTCTGGATAAAGTCACATCTGTTTATAAACATTAACAATTAAATAGTAATTTTTACTTATTAGTTACAAATATACAGGGTGAATTTTTTAACGCGTTACAAACTTATATTTCGGAAATAAAGCATTTTAGAGAAAATGTTTTATACAAAAGTTTTTTGACTCGAAGGGAGACACAAGAAGGTCCCATTATTTTGACCTTGGGTAGTCGTTTGAATGTCACGTGAAAGTCATCTTCAATTTCTTAAATGGAACCTACTATTTTTCATTGCATATTCTTGTAGCTTATCTCAAGAGCTTTCCAAAACACTATAAAAATATTTTTCTTTTAAGTACTTTTTGAGTTATAAGGCTTAAAGTTAATAATTTTTTGACATAAAATGTGAAATATCTTGTAATATATTCGGTGATCTTACCTTAATACTTTTATGCACGGAAATATGAGACCAATCAATTGGTGTAAAGAAAACACAATTGTTTTTAAGAAAAAGTACGCAGCTGTATGCAAATTACATACTTTTTTTTAAAACAATTATCTGTTTTTTTACACCAATTGATTAGTCTCATTATTCCGTGCATAAAAGTATATATAGAAGTATTAAGGTAAGATTACCGAAAACTGAATATTTAACAAGATATTTTACATTTTATGTCAAAAAATTGTTAACTTCAAACCTTATAAAAAAAATACTTAAGAGAAAATATTTTATTATAGTGTTTTAAAAAGCTCTCGAGGTAAGCTACAAACATATGCATTGAAAAATGGGGGTTTCCATTTAAGAAATTGAAGGTTACCTATATAAAGGTACATAAGTGATCATAACATAAGATCACATAAGTGAACTTCAAACAACTTTCCAAGGTCAAACTAATGACACCATATTATGTCCACTTCAAAGTCAAAAAATTTTTGTATAAAATATTTTTCTCTAAAATGCTTTGTTTCCGAGATATGTGTAAGTTTGTAACGCGTTAAAAAATTTACCCTGTATATTAAATTTTTTAAGAAGGCATTCTATTCTCTAAAAAATCGAAAATTAGCCTGAGATTTTTTTTAAAAGAACCGGAAATGCTAAATAATAACCCTTTGCAGAGATTATTAATAAATCTCAAGCTTTTTTTTTTTTTTTTTTATTCATTGGCTATCATATTGCTTTTCGCTATTATAACACATTTCAGGTGCAAAAACAATAATCAGGTTTCTTGATTTTTTTTTCAGAAAAAATAATTTATATTTGTTAAAAAAATTTAAAAATATGGATACTAATACCTCAATTTTTCAATGCTCTACTATTACTATGATGAACACAAAGGAAGTTTTAATCGATGATACGGAAGAATTGAAAAATAAAAACATGAAAAATCTGACCACTGACAATGATGCCACCGATAAAAAATCTGAAACGATGAAATCAGGTCTCTTTAATTTCAAAACCAACATAATATGGTATATTGTTTTGCAAGTCGCTTTATTGCACGGCATTGGTATTTATGGTATATTGACTTTCAACTATTTAAAAAATCCAATAACTACATTGTGGAGTAAGTATCCCGAAAATTTGATATACATCCCAAGGAGAACAAATAAGTCAAAATGATGTCAATTTGATGTCATATTGATCAAATTTGGATCAAATTTATGTCCAAATTTGGTCAATATGACGTCAAATTGACATCATTTTGACTTATTTGTTCTCCTTGGGATATAGTTCTACATATAAAGACCTAAGAAAGAGATTTTCAAGATTTTTTACATATGTTTCGTGTAACGCTATGATCTCCTTAGCCTTAGAATAATATATTCAAATGTTAAAATATCTGTGATTTTAATTAGTACATTTTGTATACTTTTAGTTCTATTAAATCAAGAGCCGATTATTTAATTGAAACGCTGAATGTTATTAATATTATAAAGAATAAGAAATTTTTTGAACATGTCGATAATTTTTTTCAAGTTTTTACTGGTCTCTACATTATTTTTTCTTGCAAATATATTTTTTATATTATACAATTATTTTGATAAATATATAATAAATATAATTTTCTCATATATTTTTAAGTAATCGGCATGTACATCATATCCAATCTCGGCGTATCTGCTGGCGCACACCGACTTTGATGTCATAAGTGTTACAAAGCCAAGTTATCATTAAGAATTCTACTTCTGATCTTCTTCAGCGCATGTGCACAAGTATCTTTAATTCTTAGTACTTTAGTTCCTTATTAAGAGATAACTCTATAAAAGAGATATATTATATATAATGCATAGAAAGCGTAAAAATATTACGTATATATATTGCGGTATTTTTTCTATGTTAAAAAAGTGTAAAAATAAATAATTTTTTACAAATTAAATTTTATAATGCAAAACAAATAAATGGATCTTATACATATAAATAAAATTTTATTACAAAGCTTAATAATTAAAATATTTTGTATTGAAAACTTAAAGGTATAGAAAGGTGTCCAATTCAAATTTGAAAAAATCGATTTTATATAGAAGCTATATTATAATAATTTTTGTATTCTATCTTTTCATATTTTGCTTTATAGAAAATAGTAAATAGAAACGTCGTTGCTGTTCACAGATATGTTCACAATATGTAAATGGGTGAAAAATCATCGCATGCATCACAAATATTGTGATACTAATGCAGATCCTCATAATACCCAGCGTGGATTCTTTTATACGCATATCGGTTGGATAATGATGAAGGAACATCCAGAATTTATTGAAAAAAGCAAAGAGCTCGATTTGTCAGATATCATGTCAGATTCCGTCGTAGTCTTTGGCGAAAAGTAAAGACTATTCTGTTTATTTTGTCATAAATTATAGAATAAATTTTTCTTATGCACATAATAAATAAATATCGACATATTGTATTTATACATATATTACATTCTTGAAATATATATAATGCAATAAATTTAATTTTCATAAATAAATCTTAAATTTACTTTTTCATAAAATCGAAATTTTCTAAGAATTGCAAAGAATTTCAATAGATTTTTTTTAGCAAAACGTATATATGACGCTTGAATAATCTCCAAATGTGTTCAGTGTAGTATTTTTATTGATATTTTTTGCCACTTCAACTCTTCTTCGGCTTCATTCTACCTACGATATTACCCGTATACTTCTGGAACGAGACCTGGAGCAGGGCCATTATGTCGCATATGTTTATACGGTACATGATTACTCTGAATTCTGTATGGACCATTAATAGTATCGCTCATGCGTGGGGTGCTAGACCATATAATAAGTACGTAATTCGCACGCATAATTACGATACTTAAAATTACTTTTACAAAATTGCATCTGTGTGTGTATGTGATAAAAATATATAACTTTTTTGTTTATTGGTATTATTGTGTTTGTCACACAATAACATGTAATTATTTTATAAAAATTATTTATAAAAATATATTTTATAAAAATTATTTTAACAAAGTATTTTTATATTCTTACAATTTTCTTAAGAAAATATATTTTTACTTACATAGTTTAGCCTTAATAATTTTTGTGACACAATTACATTATACATATATTAAAATATAATAATTAATACTTATTGTTAATCTTATTATATTTATATCGTTTAATAGAGATTTATCTTTATCGTTTAATTAGAGACATAAAACCAGCAGATAATAATTTTGTCAATTATGTGACAATGGGAGAAGGATACCACAATTTTCATCACGTGTTTCCGTGGGATTACAGATCGGCGGAAACTGGAAACAATAAAATGAATTATACCACATTCTTCATCGACAGTTTCGCGAAATTAGGATTAGCTTACGATCTTAAATAGACATCCGTCGACTTGATAAAAAATGTGATATTAAAGAAAGGTGATGGAACACATCCGATGTTGTTCAAAGTACCGAAACAGAAATCCGATATATGTATATAGCAGATAAAATATCAAAAAAGAGACATAATATATAAAAAGAAAAGAAACATAACCGAAGAAAGAAATAACAAATACGTCTATCTTTTGATTAAGGATGCATCTCGTTATAATTTTTAGACTTATTTTCGTAAAATATTGTTGACAATTGTTTTAAATATGAAATACGAATTAATTAATGAAACATATCAATATATATGTATAATTAATGCGTAATGTTGTTGTTATATTATGAAACACCTTATATCAACGAGCTCTTTACATGAATATTATAATAATTACAAGGAGAATATTATTAATAATATTTTTAAAAAACTTTTTTTTAAAAAAATGTCATTTTATTGTTATTTTCTTATAAATTCTTATAAATTTCTTATAAATTTGAAAATGATAATTGAATTATTGAAACTTATAATGACAATCAAGATACATAAGATAGATAGATAAATCGATCAAAGATAGACATATGTAGATAATAATAATATTGTTTTCGAAAATTCTATTTTCAAGGAATTATCTTCTAATAATATCACATAGATATACAATATACAATATCAAATATATACATTGTTTTTGCGTGCTTATATTGCACACTACTTATGCGCACAATAACTTGTTCCGTATTTTATCATATACAATTATGTGTATGCAACATATATGAAATGTATAATAAAGTAATATAAATAATTATCTGAACAAATCGTAACATATGTGTCGTTATTAATTTTATTTTAAGACTTTTTTTGCAATAATTTGTTTTGATTACAATATACATATGTTAAATACACTTGGTAAGATTATATGTTAGAGATAACTATAGATATGGATAGAATGGGATTAATTAAAATAGAAACAATAATTAATACATACATTACATTAAATAAATAGATACTTTTATTTTATAAATATGTTTATTTTATAAATAATTAGTGCTACATATAATTATAATGTATAAAGACATATGATCAAAAATGTGACCAGCAAAATTTAAATTTGAAAATATGTGTGTTCTTTACATATATGTATATAACTTCTTGTTGCTTTATAAAATACATATAGTAGTCTTACATACAATTTAAATATGTATGTTTTTCTGCACAATAGAAGTACGTTGCAGCATTAAAATACTTGTGTGTCTCATCGTATCTACTTTTATTTACTTAAATATTCAAAATTTTTATAATATCCGATAAACTTTGATGCCACTTGCAACATATTAATTTTAATTGAATGAATAATCTATTTCATATTGTATATTCTATTTTGAAAAATTAAAAGTCAAGGTTTTTAGTTCACAATCAGTACTTATATAGTACACGCATATATACTATTTAATTTATTAAATTAAATTTTCAATAAATTTAATAGTGCATATATGCGTGTACTATATAAGTACTAATTGTGAACAAAAAACCTTGACTTTTAAATTTTTTAAATAGAATATATAATATGAAATAAATTATATTCATTCAATTCAAATTAATTTAAATTAATTTAAATTAACATGTTACAAGTGGCATCAAAGTTTATCGGATATTATAAAAATTTTGAATATTTAAGTAAATCGAAGTAGATACGATGAAACACAGAAGTATTTTAAAACTGCAACTTCTATTATGCAGGAAAACATATTTAAATTGTAATGCTATTATATTTTATGAAACAACAAGAAGCTATGTTCATATAAAGAACATATCTTTTTAAATTTAAATTTTGTTGGTCAAATTTTTGACCATACGTGTTTATACATTATAAGTATATGTGACACAAATTTTATTTAAATGTCGGTAATCTAATATTTTATGAGCATATGCACTTATACATCGTTCAAAATATACTAATAGCGATAATATCTTTAAATGCTATAACAATTCCACTCTAAAATATTAATAGAATAACCATAATTATAGAATAACAATAATTAGTTAGATATTACAAATATCTCATAAATAATTATCTACAACATTTATATAACATTAAATTGTTTGCAAATTCCATCTTTAGTATATTTAAAGTTTTAATATTTCGATAATATTCTCTAATTTCTTATAATTTTTATGTTATATAATATCAACTACAAAAATCATATAATTTATAGTGTTTATATTATTTGTGATTAATTAAAAGTTATTAAAGACTTTATTGAAGATGCTGTTAAAAGTAATTTTTATGTATATAAATATCACACATAAAAACGCGAAACTTGTGAAAGTCGTAGCAATCGGAAACAAATATTATTCATAATCATTCTATCAACCTATAAAAATCTTCAGGATTGAGCTAGAATTTGATTCAATTACAATGAACAACCATAGCTTTGATATCTATTCTGCATATCGCGATCAATTATTTTGAGAGAATATATAATATACTTCCAAATAATAAAATTTTCCACCTAAATTCGATAGCGTATTTGACCGGTAATGTGTTAATTTCCCATCATTCATTATCATTACGAAAGACAAAGGCGCGATTGTCACCATATCAAGAGCTTTTGAAAACTGACACTAAGGCAGCATAACGAAAGATAATCTCACAGATCGGATCGACTTACCTTTTCTTCTATTACTCAACTCTCACAGCTGATTTGAGATGTTAAAATCGGTAACGAATTATTTCTTTCACCGGAACGACAGACAAGCAAACGGATAGCAAGATGTAGTTCGATCTTTTCTGCTAAGGTGCGACGACTACTTTTTCTAGTAGTTTCGTCGTCAATTAACTTCGCTAGCTGTGAATATAAGTGAATTGTAGAAGTGAACAAACGATCTAACGAGTGACGACGACAAAAGAATTGTGAGACAGCCCTGATAAAAAAAATCGATAGAAAACAACAGAAAACGATTACATCGTTTTTAATCGTAGTTATGAATCGAAAGTTAACGAAAGAATATCGTAAATGTACGATTGATTCTCTAGCGTTTCCTTTCGTAAGTATCCTATTAATATGTTATCGTTTCTTATCATTTCTTTTCGCTAACCCATACAGCATTGAATGATTGTAGAAACATATTGCATAGATCTAACATTATAATATTGCATGTGAGTTGTGAAATATTCCTGCAATATTACTGCAAGAATGTGGCAACAGTAAAATTTCCGCCTTTAAAAAAATTACAATGTCAAACCTTATATATTTGTAGGTATTATTTGTATTTTAAGAGTAAATAGATAAAATAAAGTTTGTATAAAAATAAAATTGTACATATTTTTTCGATATATAATAATAGGAAAGAGGGAAAAAAGGATATTTAAATGTGATATTATTACATTTGTTTGTGGAAAGAAACAAGAGTTTATGGTCTAAGGGAATCTACATATTAATATGGAAAATTATAAGTCAATAAATCTGATAAAGAATATCGTATTTACTTTTTTCTTTAAAAAAATTTTTTTTTGTATTGCATAATGACTGTATAATATAAGTACAACTATATTTTAAATTTTGACAGGCTTGAAGAAAATATCATTCATCAAAAGCTTTTAAGACCAGCATTTTGTAGTGTCAAATGATATAAATAAGCGTAAAACTGTTTATGTTTTAAAATGCATTAATTTTCTTTATTTTATATATATATATTATATAAAAATTGTGCGATACATAACAGCAATTTACAAAAATTAAAGCATAAAGCATCTTATAAAATAAGTAATATTTTTAAACAATGTTTGAAAATGCTTTGAATAATAAATTGAGTTATGTTTTAATTGTTATAAATTGCAGTCATATATCGCGCAATTTTTATATAAAATATATATATATATATATATACACATGGTGTTTCATTTTAATCGCCCCAGGCAAATATCTCGAAAAATATGAAAGATACGGAAAAACGTTTCAGACAAAAGTTGTTTGGTTCGAAGGGGAATATAAGATAGTGTCACTGATTTGATCTAGAGTGAACTTGCCAAGGTCATATAAAATTCAATTTTGTTTTTTTTTTAATAAAATCCCCTACTTTTCATCGCATATTCTTGTAGCTTACCTCGAAAGCTTTTCAAAACACTATAATTAAGTATTTTTTCATAAAGTACTTTTGAGTTAGGAGATTTGCAAGAAGACAGTTCATCTTGAGAAGAAAAAAAAGATGTGTGATGTTTTGCAATGATTTATACTCAACATATATTAACTAAAAGCTAGATACAGTGCATTATATGCCAAGAATGATTCTGCAGCAATGCAGAGCAAAAGGTTTGCTTTTGTTTGTGATTTTTGTTAGAATACATTTTTGTATTGTATTTTAATTAAAATAAATCAAGATTTCGTAATTGCACAATGTTTTACATGCTTTTACAAATGCGTATTCGTTTTTACCCTACCAGGAGATATTTTGATTGCTTCAAAAAATTTTTTTATTGTTAGTAAGCAAATATTTTTTTAGCAACTAATCTCATTTTCTCATAGTTTAGGTCCACTAAACACTACTAATGGTAATTTTTATGTATATAAATATCACACATAAAAACGCGAAACTTGTGAAAGTCGTAGCAATCGGAAACAAATATTATTCATAATCATTCTATCAACCTATAAAAATCTTCAGGATTGAGCTAGAATTTGATTCAATTACAATGAACAACCATAGCTTTGATATCTATTCTGCATATCGCGATCAATTATTTTGAGAGAATATATAATATACTTCCAAATAATAAAATTTTCCACCTAAATTCGATAGCGTATTTGACCGGTAATGTGTTAATTTCCCATCATTCATTATCATTACGAAAGACAAAGGCGCGATTGTCACCATATCAAGAGCTTTTGAAAACTGACACTAAGGCAGCATAACGAAAGATAATCTCACAGATCGGATCGACTTACCTTTTCTTCTATTACTCAACTCTCACAGCTGATTTGAGATGTTAAAATCGGTAACGAATTATTTCTTTCACCGGAACGACAGACAAGCAAACGGATAGCAAGATGTAGTTCGATCTTTTCTGCTAAGGTGCGACGACTACTTTTTCTAGTAGTTTCGTCGTCAATTAACTTCGCTAGCTGTGAATATAAGTGAATTGTAGAAGTGAACAAACGATCTAACGAGTGACGACGACAAAAGAATTGTGAGACAGCCCTGATAAAAAAAATCGATAGAAAACAACAGAAAACGATTACATCGTTTTTAATCGTAGTTATGAATCGAAAGTTAACGAAAGAATATCGTAAATGTACGATTGATTCTCTAGCGTTTCCTTTCGTAAGTATCCTATTAATATGTTATCGTTTCTTATCATTTCTTTTCGCTAACCCATACAGCATTGAATGATTGTAGAAACATATTGCATAGATCTAACATTATAATATTGCATGTGAGTTGTGAAATATTCCTGCAATTTTACTGCAAGAATGTGGCAACAGTAAAATTTCCGCCTTTAAAAAAATTACAATGTAATGCTATGGTATTATTACTGTGCAATATATTAAAAATAATATTAAATAAAACTTTTTATTTCGATATATTACGCGCTTTCATCATTATGTTTACTTATAGTAATTTAATGTAGTAAAATATATATATTTCTATAATTATTATCTTTAAATTAAGTAAATTCTAGTTTATGCTGATGTTATAAAACATTATTAATGTTATAACATCAAGCGTTAAATCTAGCATTTACTCGACATTTTAAAGTTAAGAGACAATTGTACCTTTAGTCTTAGAGCTAATTTCATCAACTTTATATAATTCTCCTGACTAAAACTTAAGTACGAGATAGATAGTGAATCGCGCGTCGCATAGCGGTAAATGAAGGAACTAACGATTTGACTGAATACTATTTTTTTATAATATTTTTGGAATGTTGCTGTAAGATTTTTCATAAAATATTACAGTTATATGTTTCTATAATGTCCCTACAGTATTACAATGCAACTTGCAAGATTGTAATATTACTGCAATGTAATTGCAATGTACTGTTTTTGCAAATCGTATCGGTTCCTATTGTTTTCTATCGATTTTTTATCGGGGATGTTTTCTGTTGTAACTTTACGATAATACATTTATAAAATACGTTTTCAATTGTTTATGGTTGATGCATGATTAAAAATTATAGGATTTTTCGTAATTGTATGTTAAAAAACTTAAATCTTTTTTTATTGTAAATATACAATTGATTACGAATAGATTTTCAATCATTTTTTCTTGATAAATTCCAATAAAACAATAAAAAACAATATATCACAATAAGAATTTTATCGTATTCTAACGACTGAATCCGCTTTTAACAGAGAATGAAAGAAAACGATAAAAAACGATAACATTTCTTTCGAAATCTAAAAAGTAAAACAATAAGATACGATAAGAAACGATAAGATTTTCTACAGATCGTATCGGTTCCTATTGTTTTCTATCGATTTTTTTTATCAGGAAGGTATCATAAAATCGGCGAATTAAATATTATTGGCAGTGTTTATAGAGAGTGAGAAAGAAAAAGGAAGAGAGACTATCAGCACATCCGCTAAAAAAGTAAAGAATCGTGTGAATTTTTTTCTTGTAAAATATGATAAAATAAATTAGAATAAATATTCATTTTAATGTAATACATAATGCAGATAACTTTGACTTTGACATATATTGTATGCTCTGAGTCACCTTTTAAAGTTTTTAATCGTCATTCTTATCAGTCACTCATTATTTATTAAAAAATTATTGACAAATAAATGTGCATACAAAGCGAGCTTCAAAAGTAGACTGATATTGAAAGAATCAATATAAAGTCAAAGTTATAGATATTATTATGTAGGGGAAAGCGAAGCAAAACCGGATTTTTCGGATTTGTATTCCCACAAAAAATCAAAAAACAAAAAATCTATTAACCATTAGTAGTGTTTAGTGGACCTAAACTATGAGAAAATGAGATTAGTTGCTAAAAAAATATTTGCTTACTAACAATAAAAAAATTTTTTGAAGCAATCAAAATATCTCCTGGTAGGGTAAAAACGAATACGCATTTGTAAAAGCATGTAAAACATTGTGCAATTACGAAATCTTGATTTATTTTAATTAAAATACAATACAAAAATGTATTCTAACAAAAATCACAAACAAAAGCAAACCTTTTGCTCTGCATTGCTGCAGAATCATTCTTGGCATATAATGCACTGTATCTAGCTTTTAGTTAATATATGTTGAGTATAAATCATTGCAAAACATCACACATCTTTTTTTTCTTCTCAAGATGAACTGTCTTCTTGCAAATCTCCTAACTCAAAAGTACTTTATGAAAAAATACTTAATTATAGTGTTTTGAAAAGCTTTCGAGGTAAGCTACAAGAATATGCGATGAAAAGTAGGGGATTTTATTAAAAAAAAAACAAAATTGAATTTTATATGACCTTGGCAAGTTCACTCTAGATCAAATCAGTGACACTATCTTATATTCCCCTTCGAACCAAACAACTTTTGTCTGAAACGTTTTTCCGTATCTTTCATATTTTTCGAGATATTTGCCTGGGGCGATTAAAATGAAACACCATGTGTATATATATATATATATATATTTTATATAAAAATTGCGCGATATATGACTGCAATTTATAACAATTAAAACATAACTCAATTTATTATTCAAAGCATTTTCAAACATTGTTTAAAAATATTACTTATTTTATAAGATGCTTTATGCTTTAATTTTTGTAAATTGCTGTTATGTATCGCACAATTTTTATATAATATATATATATAAAATAAAGAAAATTAATGCATTTTAAAACATAAACAGTTTTACGCTTATTTATATCATTTGACACTACAAAATGCTGGTCTTAAAAGCTTTTGATGAATGATATTTTCTTCAAGCCTGTCAAAATTTAAAATATAGTTGTACTTATATTATACAGTCATTATGCAATACAAAAAAAAATTTTTTTAAAGAAAAAAGTAAATACGATATTCTTTATCAGATTTATTGACTTATAATTTTCCATATTAATATGTAGATTCCCTTAGACCATAAACTCTTGTTTCTTTCCACAAACAAATGTAATAATATCACATTTAAATATCCTTTTTTCCCTCTTTCCTATTATTATATATCGAAAAAATATGTACAATTTTATTTTTATACAAACTTTATTTTATCTATTTACTCTTAAAATACAAATAATACCTACAAATATATAAGGTTTGACATTGTAATTTTTTTAAAGGCGGAAATTTTACTGTTGCCACATTCTTGCAGTAATATTGCAGGAATATTTCACAACTCACATGCAATATTATAATGTTAGATCTATGCAATATGTTTCTACAATCATTCAATGCTGTATGGGTTAGCGAAAAGAAATGATAAGAAACGATAACATATTAATAGGATACTTACGAAAGGAAACGCTAGAGAATCAATCGTACATTTACGATATTCTTTCGTTAACTTTCGATTCATAACTACGATTAAAAACGATGTAATCGTTTTCTGTTGTTTTCTATCGATTTTTTTTATCAGGGCTGTCTCACAATTCTTTTGTCGTCGTCACTCGTTAGATCGTTTGTTCACTTCTACAATTCACTTATATTCACAGCTAGCGAAGTTAATTGACGACGAAACTACTAGAAAAAGTAGTCGTCGCACCTTAGCAGAAAAGATCGAACTACATCTTGCTATCCGTTTGCTTGTCTGTCGTTCCGGTGAAAGAAATAATTCGTTACCGATTTTAACATCTCAAATCAGCTGTGAGAGTTGAGTAATAGAAGAAAAGGTAAGTCGATCCGATCTGTGAGATTATCTTTCGTTATGCTGCCTTAGTGTCAGTTTTCAAAAGCTCTTGATATGGTGACAATCGCGCCTTTGTCTTTCGTAATGATAATGAATGATGGGAAATTAACACATTACCGGTCAAATACGCTATCGAATTTAGGTGGAAAATTTTATTATTTGGAAGTATATTATATATTCTCTCAAAATAATTGATCGCGATATGCAGAATAGATATCAAAGCTATGGTTGTTCATTGTAATTGAATCAAATTCTAGCTCAATCCTGAAGATTTTTATAGGTTGATAGAATGATTATGAATAATATTTGTTTCCGATTGCTACGACTTTCACAAGTTTCGCGTTTTTATGTGTGATATTTATATACATAAAAATTACTTTTAACAGCATCTTCAATAAAGTCTTTAATAACTTTTAATTAATCACAAATAATATAAACACTATAAATTATATGATTTTTGTAGTTGATATTATATAACATAAAAATTATAAGAAATTAGAGAATATTATCGAAATATTAAAACTTTAAATATACTAAAGATGGAATTTGCAAACAATTTAATGTTATATAAATGTTGTAGATAATTATTTATGAGATATTTGTAATATCTAACTAATTATTGTTATTCTATAATTATGGTTATTCTATTAATATTTTAGAGTGGAATTGTTATAGCATTTAAAGATATTATCGCTATTAGTATATTTTGAACGATGTATAAGTGCATATGCTCATAAAATATTAGATTACCGACATTTAAATAAAATTTGTGTCACATATACTTATAATGTATAAACACGTATGGTCAAAAATTTGACCAACAAAATTTAAATTTAAAAAGATATGTTCTTTATATGAACATAGCTTCTTGTTGTTTCATAAAATATAATAGCATTACAATTTAAATATGTTTTCCTGCATAATAGAAGTTGCAGTTTTAAAATACTTCTGTGTTTCATCGTATCTACTTCGATTTACTTAAATATTCAAAATTTTTATAATATCCGATAAACTTTGATGCCACTTGTAACATGTTAATTTAAATTAATTTAAATTAATTTGAATTGAATGAATATAATTTATTTCATATTATATATTCTATTTAAAAAATTTAAAAGTCAAGGTTTTTTGTTCACAATTAGTACTTATATAATACACGCATATATGCACTATTAAATTTATTGAAAATTTAATTTAATAAATTAAATAGTATATATGCGTGTACTATATAAGTACTGATTGTGAACTAAAAACCTTGACTTTTAATTTTTCAAAATAGAATATACAATATGAAATAGATTATTCATTCAATTAAAATTAATATGTTGCAAGTGGCATCAAAGTTTATCGGATATTATAAAAATTTTGAATATTTAAGTAAATAAAAGTAGATACGATGAGACACACAAGTATTTTAATGCTGCAACGTACTTCTATTGTGCAGAAAAACATACATATTTAAATTGTATGTAAGACTACTATATGTATTTTATAAAGCAACAAGAAGTTATATACATATATGTAAAGAACACACATATTTTCAAATTTAAATTTTGCTGGTCACATTTTTGATCATATGTCTTTATACATTATAATTATATGTAGCACTAATTATTTATAAAATAAACATATTTATAAAATAAAAGTATCTATTTATTTAATGTAATGTATGTATTAATTATTGTTTCTATTTTAATTAATCCCATTCTATCCATATCTATAGTTATCTCTAACATATAATCTTACCAAGTGTATTTAACATATGTATATTGTAATCAAAACAAATTATTGCAAAAAAAGTCTTAAAATAAAATTAATAACGACACATATGTTACGATTTGTTCAGATAATTATTTATATTACTTTATTATACATTTCATATATGTTGCATACACATAATTGTATATGATAAAATACGGAACAAGTTATTGTGCGCATAAGTAGTGTGCAATATAAGCACGCAAAAACAATGTATATATTTGATATTGTATATTGTATATCTATGTGATATTATTAGAAGATAATTCCTTGAAAATAGAATTTTCGAAAACAATATTATTATTATCTACATATGTCTATCTTTGATCGATTTATCTATCTATCTTATGTATCTTGATTGTCATTATAAGTTTCAATAATTCAATTATCATTTTCAAATTTATAAGAAATTTATAAGAATTTATAAGAAAATAACAATAAAATGACATTTTTTTAAAAAAAAGTTTTTTAAAAATATTATTAATAATATTCTCCTTGTAATTATTATAATATTCATGTAAAGAGCTCGTTGATATAAGGTGTTTCATAATATAACAACAACATTACGCATTAATTATACATATATATTGATATGTTTCATTAATTAATTCGTATTTCATATTTAAAACAATTGTCAACAATATTTTACGAAAATAAGTCTAAAAATTATAACGAGATGCATCCTTAATCAAAAGATAGACGTATTTGTTATTTCTTTCTTCGGTTATGTTTCTTTTCTTTTTATATATTATGTCTCTTTTTTGATATTTTATCTGCTATATACATATATCGGATTTCTGTTTCGGTACTTTGAACAACATCGGATGTGTTCCATCACCTTTCTTTAATATCACATTTTTTATCAAGTCGACGGATGTCTATTTAAGATCGTAAGCTAATCCTAATTTCGCGAAACTGTCGATGAAGAATGTGGTATAATTCATTTTATTGTTTCCAGTTTCCGCCGATCTGTAATCCCACGGAAACACGTGATGAAAATTGTGGTATCCTTCTCCCATTGTCACATAATTGACAAAATTATTATCTGCTGGTTTTATGTCTCTAATTAAACGATAAAGATAAATCTCTATTAAACGATATAAATATAATAAGATTAACAATAAGTATTAATTATTATATTTTAATATATGTATAATGTAATTGTGTCACAAAAATTATTAAGGCTAAACTATGTAAGTAAAAATATATTTTCTTAAGAAAATTGTAAGAATATAAAAATACTTTGTTAAAATAATTTTTATAAAATATATTTTTATAAATAATTTTTATAAAATAATTACATGTTATTGTGTGACAAACACAATAATACCAATAAACAAAAAAGTTATATATTTTTATCACATACACACACAGATGCAATTTTGTAAAAGTAATTTTAAGTATCGTAATTATGCGTGCGAATTACGTACTTATTATATGGTCTAGCACCCCACGCATGAGCGATACTATTAATGGTCCATACAGAATTCAGAGTAATCATGTACCGTATAAACATATGCGACATAATGGCCCTGCTCCAGGTCTCGTTCCAGAAGTATACGGGTAATATCGTAGGTAGAATGAAGCCGAAGAAGAGTTGAAGTGGCAAAAAATATCAATAAAAATACTACACTGAACACATTTGGAGATTATTCAAGCGTCATATATACGTTTTGCTAAAAAAAATCTATTGAAATTCTTTGCAATTCTTAGAAAATTTCGATTTTATGAAAAAGTAAATTTAAGATTTATTTATGAAAATTAAATTTATTGCATTATATATATTTCAAGAATGTAATATATGTATAAATACAATATGTCGATATTTATTTATTATGTGCATAAGAAAAATTTATTCTATAATTTATGACAAAATAAACAGAATAGTCTTTACTTTTCGCCAAAGACTACGACGGAATCTGACATGATATCTGACAAATCGAGCTCTTTGCTTTTTTCAATAAATTCTGGATGTTCCTTCATCATTATCCAACCGATATGCGTATAAAAGAATCCACGCTGGGTATTATGAGGATCTGCATTAGTATCACAATATTTGTGATGCATGCGATGATTTTTCACCCATTTACATATTGTGAACATATCTGTGAACAGCAACGACGTTTCTATTTACTATTTTCTATAAAGCAAAATATGAAAAGATAGAATACAAAAATTATTATAATATAGCTTCTATATAAAATCGATTTTTTCAAATTTGAATTGGACACCTTTCTATACCTTTAAGTTTTCAATACAAAATATTTTAATTATTAAGCTTTGTAATAAAATTTTATTTATATGTATAAGATCCATTTATTTGTTTTGCATTATAAAATTTAATTTGTAAAAAATTATTTATTTTTACACTTTTTTAACATAGAAAAAATACCGCAATATATATACGTAATATTTTTACGCTTTCTATGCATTATATATAATATATCTCTTTTATAGAGTTATCTCTTAATAAGGAACTAAAGTACTAAGAATTAAAGATACTTGTGCACATGCGCTGAAGAAGATCAGAAGTAGAATTCTTAATGATAACTTGGCTTTGTAACACTTATGACATCAAAGTCGGTGTGCGCCAGCAGATACGCCGAGATTGGATATGATGTACATGCCGATTACTTAAAAATATATGAGAAAATTATATTTATTATATATTTATCAAAATAATTGTATAATATAAAAAATATATTTGCAAGAAAAAATAATGTAGAGACCAGTAAAAACTTGAAAAAAATTATCGACATGTTCAAAAAATTTCTTATTCTTTATAATATTAATAACATTCAGCGTTTCAATTAAATAATCGGCTCTTGATTTAATAGAACTAAAAGTATACAAAATGTACTAATTAAAATCACAGATATTTTAACATTTGAATATATTATTCTAAGGCTAAGGAGATCATAGCGTTACACGAAACATATGTAAAAAATCTTGAAAATCTCTTTCTTAGGTCTTTATATGTAGAACTATATCCCAAGGAGAACAAATAAGTCAAAATGATGTCAATTTGACGTCATATTGACCAAATTTGGACATAAATTTGATCCAAATTTGATCAATATGACATCAAATTGACATCATTTTGACTTATTTGTTCTCCTTGGGATGTATATCAAATTTTCGGGATACTTACTCCACAATGTAGTTATTGGATTTTTTAAATAGTTGAAAGTCAATATACCATAAATACCAATGCCGTGCAATAAAGCGACTTGCAAAACAATATACCATATTATGTTGGTTTTGAAATTAAAGAGACCTGATTTCATCGTTTCAGATTTTTTATCGGTGGCATCATTGTCAGTGGTCAGATTTTTCATGTTTTTATTTTTCAATTCTTCCGTATCATCGATTAAAACTTCCTTTGTGTTCATCATAGTAATAGTAGAGCATTGAAAAATTGAGGTATTAGTATCCATATTTTTAAATTTTTTTAACAAATATAAATTATTTTTTCTGAAAAAAAAATCAAGAAACCTGATTATTGTTTTTGCACCTGAAATGTGTTATAATAGCGAAAAGCAATATGATAGCCAATGAATAAAAAAAAAAAAAAAAAAGCTTGAGATTTATTAATAATCTCTGCAAAGGGTTATTATTTAGCATTTCCGGTTCTTTTAAAAAAAATCTCAGGCTAATTTTCGATTTTTTAGAGAATAGAATGCCTTCTTAAAAAATTTAATATACAGGGTAAATTTTTTAACGCGTTACAAACTTACACATATCTCGGAAACAAAGCATTTTAGAGAAAAATATTTTATACAAAAATTTTTTGACTTTGAAGTGGACATAATATGGTGTCATTAGTTTGACCTTGGAAAGTTGTTTGAAGTTCACTTATGTGATCTTATGTTATGATCACTTATGTACCTTTATATAGGTAACCTTCAATTTCTTAAATGGAAACCCCCATTTTTCAATGCATATGTTTGTAGCTTACCTCGAGAGCTTTTTAAAACACTATAATAAAATATTTTCTCTTAAGTATTTTTTTTATAAGGTTTGAAGTTAACAATTTTTTGACATAAAATGTAAAATATCTTGTTAAATATTCAGTTTTCGGTAATCTTACCTTAATACTTCTATATATACTTTTATGCACGGAATAATGAGACTAATCAATTGGTGTAAAAAAACAGATAATTGTTTTAAAAAAAAGTATGTAATTTGCATACAGCTGCGTACTTTTTCTTAAAAACAATTGTGTTTTCTTTACACCAATTGATTGGTCTCATATTTCCGTGCATAAAAGTATTAAGGTAAGATCACCGAATATATTACAAGATATTTCACATTTTATGTCAAAAAATTATTAACTTTAAGCCTTATAACTCAAAAAGTACTTAAAAGAAAAATATTTTTATAGTGTTTTGGAAAGCTCTTGAGATAAGCTACAAGAATATGCAATGAAAAATAGTAGGTTCCATTTAAGAAATTGAAGATGACTTTCACGTGACATTCAAACGACTACCCAAGGTCAAAATAATGGGACCTTCTTGTGTCTCCCTTCGAGTCAAAAAACTTTTGTATAAAACATTTTCTCTAAAATGCTTTATTTCCGAAATATAAGTTTGTAACGCGTTAAAAAATTCACCCTGTATATTTGTAACTAATAAGTAAAAATTACTATTTAATTGTTAATGTTTATAAACAGATGTGACTTTATCCAGAAAATATTATTATTAAATTAATAGATTCAAAATTAATAGAAATAATACTTAAGTTTTAAATTAATAAACAGATTTAGAGCTTCCCTGCGCATTTTACTTTCAAGCTCACAACCCATCTATTTTGTTATTATACTTGTCACCGTTCGAACAAGGTGATCGTGAGCGATAATTTTCTCGTCGGTTCACTTATTCGTTTTATTACAACTGACTTTTTTCCGTAATTCATTTCTTTTTAATTAAGGACTATATTACCTCTAATCTATTCACACACGCCCGCTATACGTAAGTTAAACATATTTGTTAATTAACACTTAATTTCTATTGTCCTTTATATACATATACTTATTTAAACCTTTAGTACAGTACATATATGTATATGTATAATATAATCATAATGTACACACTTTATTTGAAGAACGTAAAAAATATTATAATTGAAAAGTTATACCTCACTGACCTGATTACTTGGGCTTCCTTTTTAAACAATATTTATTTGTTGTATGTCGTATTTTTACTGATATAAAAACAAAATTATTTCGATATTTTAATATTTCGTTGAAACGTGAAAACGACTATGACACTGATAATGGTTTTATTGTACAGAAAGTTGTTAGTGGCAATGCGCAAAAATTCTTATTTGACATTTTTTCCTGTCACTTTTAATGATCATTATGTAAAAATATTAATATTATTCATAATATTATCCATTATTCAATTTTATTCCATGCATGTACAATTTTATTTCCCAAAATACATTCCCAAGGAGAACAGAAAGTCAGAATGATGTCATTTGACGTCATATTGACAAAATTTGGACCAAATTTGTCATAAATTTAGTCAATATGACATTAATATGACGTCATTTTGGTCAATATGACATTAAATTGACATTATTTTGATTTTCTGTTCTTCTTGGGTTATGTCATATTCACTTCTTAGTTCTTAGACAGAAACTGTATGACATAATGTACGGAAATAAAATTGAATGTGCATGGAATATATAGGTATATATATATATATATATATATATATATATATATATATATATATATATATATTGTTGCGTCCTTCGGCCGACTTCGAGATTTCTTGAATCGCTGAGAACTTGGTTCACTCACGCGCGAAATAATAACGCTCTCGTAAATAACGAAATAACTTTAATGGGAACAAAACGTAAAGCAATATAATATAATGGAGTAACATAAATGTATATCAATATCCGAAAGTCAGAATACGACCGCGTAGTTCGACAGCTGTCAAACAACCACAACTCTCTTGACGACTCAACCGCCAAAAGACAATCTATGTTTTAAACATTGCACCAAGCAACAGACAGATGTAAAAGGACGTAACATGACGGGCGCAACAATATATATATATATATATATATATATATATATATATATATATATATATATACATATATACACATATATATTTCTTCGTCAATTTCGCATCTTAATTTTGCTTTTGCTAAAAGTACATAATCAAAATAATTATTAAATATACATATATGAATTTTTATAAATTACTACATCAATTACTACACTTATGTTTTTTTAATCGTTTTAGATCATTATTTTAGTACTTTACAAATTTTAATAAAATATTTATTGGTGTATAATTATTTATATTGTTTTGCAATAATTTTAATAATTATTTCAATTATTTTGGTAATTATTATTATAATGTTTTAATTTACAATGCTTTGTTAATAAATTATATTTTGTCATTTTCTATCATTGTGATATGAGTACCTCTTACAAAATGAATTTTTTCTCCAATTTCGATAACAAATTTTATAATTCTAAAATTAATTTCTATTGACATATAACATAATAAAAAGATAATCCAAAAATTCTTCTTATCGAGATGTTATAACAATTCTTAAAGAAATACTGTGTGTTACAAAAGATATTCATTTTGATAAATAATTTACCGGTAAGTTTAACATTTTTTCAAGTTTTTCATTAACATTTAGTCCTTTTTTTCGGACGCATCAATATAAATACACTACGCAAAACAATTAGGGGAGCGCTTTAAAACTTGCAAATTTTACTGATTTTGGCGATTTTTAAGAAGTCATATCTCAGCTTAAGAAGATCATAGAATGTTTCTAGGTGCGTTTGAACGGGTGAAGCCTCGAAAATCATGAAATTTCCAGACTTTTTTCACTATCTGATTTTGAGTCTCACAAGAAAAGTAGTTTGATGAGGCGGACAATGCAACCTTACCCACCTTAAAGTCGAAGTTTCACCCGTTCAAACGCGCCAAGAAATATTGTCCTACGATCTCCCTAAATTGAGATATGGCTTTTCAAAAATCGGTAAAATTTGTAAGTTTTACAGCGCTCTCCTAATTGTTTTGCGTAGTGTATTTCTCGAACATCCGGACAAGATCGAAGTATCTTTTCGAAATATACTTTGGCCAGAAATCCTGTTGCCCCTGTCAAAAATATACTTTGTCCAGCGTAAAATACCGGAATCGACTTGGCTGGATCAATTGTATTCTCTTATCCATTATTAAAATAAGGCAAACGTAAGTAGCATTAACAACGTAGTTATTACTTCTTTTAAATCAATATTGTTACTAAACAATATAGTTATGCTTCAGCGAGACGTAAGTTTTTAAATTATTTTTTAATTTTTTTATTTGAATTAATGTTTAATTTTTGTTTGTCTAAATTTTTAATTTTTTGTATTAATTTATAATTTATAATTTTTCTATTGATTTTAAATTTAATTTAATTCTTTTTTTTTAATTAATATTTTTAAAAATTTTTATTTATATTTGACGCAATTTTTTTTAATATCACTTTTTTTGTTAAATTAAAATAACACCATTTTGTAAATAAATATTTAACAGTTTTCTTAACTGGTACGAGTACTTGTGGTGCTTTTTTATTTAAAAAAATAGGTTTTTAGAAATTTTATTATAGTGTTGACACAATTAATATTTTTTGAAAGCTAAAAATTATATCAACTTAATTTTATAAATATTTATAATTTTGTAAATCAATCTTTAACATGTTACACACTGTAATATAATATGATAAAATACATTTAAAAAGCCTTTTTTTGCAACTTTAAAATTTCTTAAAATTGTAACATTATGGAAAAGTGTCAAAATCAGGATTGTATTCAGGGTGAAAAACAAATATGACCAAAATATTTTATTCTTGTAATTCTTTTTTGTTGAACTGTGTTATTATTACCCGAATCGTTTGTTTATTTATTTATTATAATAATCACAAAATATGCATTTCTATTTCTGATTACAATATTATCAAGAAAATTAATAATATTAAGAGACGCACTAAAAATACTAATTGTAAAAAAGTTATCAAAAATAATATATTTATTAACTATTTTGATCAAAAAACTGACGCAATGATAACTTATATTGTAGCGATTTGCACAAACGGCATATCTCGTTCTGTTTATTTCATATTTATTCCTTTTAATCAAAGAAATCATTACTCTTTATATGTCTATAGATTTTATGCTAAATTTTCTTATATGTGCGCACTTGACATTTAAACTAGTTTATAATGTATATGACATGTATTATTCAACTTAATAAAAAACTTGATAAAAAAAGAAAACAAACTATTTAATGCAAGTAATTATGGACTAGCTCAAGATCGATTAAATTATACAATTAAAAAAAACATGTTATCAAGAGTAATTACTTGAAAACAAAAACTGCAAGATCGCACAGCACGAATAAAAAACACATTATTGCATACGGATAAGTACATTATAATATATTCATATATGCCAATGTTAGATTAAATTATATCTTCATTCTTTTCTAAAGAAGCTATAATAAATATTAAATTAAAATTATTTAAACAAGAGTAGAAAAATGGAATTTTTTTGTAACACATAACATTAGAATTATTATTTTGTTATATCCTTATCAAAACACTAATTATTTTAAACTAAAATTTATTTATATAATTTTTAACTTTATTTCAATATTCTCGAAATATTTCACGTGTTAGGTCACATTAGTAAACTTTATACTATACTGAAATGTGCACTGCTATGCTTACCTCCCGAGCTTAAGAAGAAAAAGACAGGTTGCTTTGGAACAATTTCTGTCTCTGTCTAGTAAATTTTGATTGATCATTTTATATGTTCTCACTACAAACCAATAGAAGGAAAGGAAATGACACAGAAAAGAACGGATTTAGTTCCAGTTTTTCCTCTCGCTCATCCCGTTTTTTTATAATATAGTCCACACTCCAGTATAATATAGAATTCACTGAATCACATTAGTGTTACACTTTAATGTGACATTTCAAGAATGATTAACGACTTTATTTTTCAACTTATAAGACGCATTAATTATTGCGTAAGATAAGATTTTTATTCTCATTTGTTAGAGTGGGAAAAATATAATAAAAGCGTTGATAAGTCGATATATCCACACATTAATAGTAATATAGATATCAAATCATATTATTATTTCGCAGTTATCATTGTTCAGTATAATGATATTTGTAAGTGTTGTACTAATTATTCTCGCATGTATTGCAAGTTACTTTATCTTAAATTAATTTTTATGTTGAGATGTTCAATAAGCAAATATTGATGCACTCTTTTAATAGTGGAGATTTAAATCTATCCGATAAATATAAATACTTGGAAAAATAAATTGTTTCAATATATTAAAAATCTAAATAAATAAATCTATATCCTTAAACGTCCAATCACTGGAACATTTACCTTAATTATTTAAAAATAAAAACTGCAAGATTACACAACACGAACAAAAAACATATCAATGCATACGGATAAGTACATTATAATATATGCAATAGGTGTGGTAGTATGTTAAATCAGAATCACCAGTAATATAAAAACAAATTGACACCTTATCTCTCGACCAAACTGGCAGTATATTTATTAAGAAAATCACAACGTTTCGACCTCTATATTTGGTCCTTATCAAGTGATCTGTACAACGATATATTATATCAATAATGAGGAATTAACAAATGAAATAATTAATTTACACTTACATAGTTCCTTAAAGTTATACACTTATGTCATATTGATACGTGTCATGCTAGACAGACGGTTTATTGCCGACTAAACGACCTTTATTATTTTGTCATAGATATTATTAAGATTTTCAATGTCCTTATGTAAATTTATTGTGTTGTTATTTTTCTTTATATAAAACATCTCAGCAATCTCTCTTTTTCTTATATATTTTTCGTTATGTAAGATGTTTGGGTTAGACCAATCGAAGTCATGGTTAAAATCAATCCTGTGCTTACTCACCACTGAAAGATTACTGCTGTGAAGTTTTATATTATTTGAATGTTCTTTAATTCGCGTACATAATTGCCTTTTTGTCTGTCCTATGTATGAGGCGCTGCAATCCTTACAATTTATTTTATAGACTATTTCCGTTTTTTTCTGAATAGGTAGGATATCTTTCCCCAGTTTTATTAAACGATTTAATTTCTTAGGAATGTAATGCACAATGTTAAGACCGATCGTTTTAAAATTCTGATAAATATTATTTAGGCCTTTTACGAAGGGGAGCGAAATAGTATTAGTAATTTCCCGTTTCTCCTGATTGTTACTAGCGTCATTTGTTAACCGATTGTCCAAGGTATGCAGTCTTTTGTGAACAAACCGATTTATGAATTGTTCAGGAAAGCAATTGTTTGTCAATATTCGTTTAACAATTTCAATATTATTATGGTGAAATTTTTTGTCTGCTAGTAAAATTGCATGATCGACTAAGTTAAAAATCGTATTCATTTTATACTTGAGAGGATGATTTGAGTAGAAATTTATGTATCTATCTGAGCTCGTAGGCTTTCGATACCAATTAGTAACCAAACCTCCGTTCGATCTAATAACCGTTGTGTTGAGAAAATTCAGACAACCATTAGATTCTAATTCATATGTAAACCTCAAACGCACATGATAATCATTAAAGACCTTCAAAATTTCCTGGACATTATTTTTTGGCACGATCGTGAAAATGTCATCCACGTATCTAAAATAAGTTTGAATATTAAAACTTAGTTCTGATAAGCAAAGAGTATCGAGATCGTCCATTACTATATCAGCTAGAATAGGCGAAAGAGGGGAACCCATTGGACTGCCGAAAATCTGTTCGTAAAAACACCCATTGAATGCGAAACTAGTTTAGTTTAGAATGAACTCGACAACATAGGAAAATTGCGCAAGACTAAAGTCTGTGTTAGAAGAAATTTTATTCCAACGTTTTTCAATAGCCTTTAAAGCCAATTCTTTAGGAATATTCGTGTAGAGAGCCGTGACATCCAAGGACAAAAGTGTTTCGTCGTTTGTTATATTTTTATCTTTAATTTTAGTGGCAAAGGACCATCCGTCTTTAATATGTGAGCTAGATTTGATTTATGTAAAATGTTATGAATATATTTCGCGACATTATAAATAGGACTTCCTATTGCTGAAACAATAACGCGTAACGGGAAACCCTCTTTATGGATCTTTGGCAGTCCATAACATCGCGGTAAATTGCCGTTAATAGTATTTAATTGTCTATACGTGCGTTCGTCGATTAATCCGTTCTCGCGCCAAGATTTTAATAGAGAATTGAGTTTGTTAGTAAGCTGTTTTACGGGATTTCTGTTTAATTTTTTGTACGTTGTCATATCATTTAGTAAACATTCCATTTTTTCTGCGTAGTCTTTTTTGTTCAAGATCACAGTGCATTGTCCTTTGTCGGCTTTTGTTACTAAGACGTCGTTATTTTCCCGAAAAAACTTATTACAAGTTGAAATTCCTTCACTAACAAATCTATCGATATAGCTAATATGCTTATTTACACATAACAATTTTTCAAGAGATTCAGCGATAGATATTCTAGTTGTTTCAATTAATTCTTTAGGAATCTTAGCTTGATTGACCTCTAAGTTCTTTATAATCTCAAGTGAGATTAGCATACGGTCATTTTTGTTGTTAGAATTTATGGGCAACCCGAATTTGTCTCCCAAGCTCAAGATAGTAGTAACCTCAATGGGAATGGTTTTCTTACTTAAGTTAATTATCCATTTTGAGTTGTCTATGTTCAATAAAGGATTCAAATCGACATTATGTTTCGTAGTTAGCGAGATGAATTTTTTATTTAATCTATTTTTTGATAGTGTGAAATGTTTAAAAAGTTTACGTTTATTATAGTCAAAAAAGCTATAAACTAAGTCATGTGGTAAATTTAAAAGTCTGTTTTCTATTTTTTGGTTATTAGATCGAAGGAAGGACAAGTTAAAGTTTACGTCTTTGATTTCTAGTTTCAGCAGTCTAAGTTGGTAATCGTTAGTTATTTTTTGCATTTTCCTTTGAATATTTTTGCTTTGAAATTTGACATTAATATTAAATTTACTTATATGTGGTGGTAAAACATCATAGGTTCTACAGCGCAATAAGAATGTTAATTGTTGGTTCGCAGTTCGCAGTTATTATTTTTTTACGCTTGTTGATCCATGTTTTCATCAATAATGTGTAGTCATTGCCGTAAATCCTCGAGATTGAGTGGAAGTAGCCTTCCTCTGATGTGAGCTCCATAATTAGGTCCAAGAGCGTAAAAACAGTAGGTGTGGCAGTATGTTAAATCAGAATCACCAGTAATATAAAAACAAATTGTATAATATAATATATATTCATATATGCCAATGTTAGATTTATTTATATCGTCTATTTACATATTTGAGTGGGAAAAACATAATAAAAGCATTGGTTAGTCGATGATATCCACACATTCATAGTAATATAGATATCAAATCATATTATTATTTCGCAGTTATCATTGTTCAGTGTAATGATATTTGTAAGTATTGTACTAATTATTTTGGCATGTATTGCCACAAGTTATTTTATCTTAAATTACTGTCGCCGACAATCTTCCATTAAAACAAGAAACACTCTACCTGGTCCAAAAACATTTCCGATTATTGGAAGTGCCTACTATTTTCTGCAGCGGAGTTCTCATGGTAATATTAAAAAGATAAAAATATATTTAATTATAGAATAATGCTTAATTTATATAAAAATAATCAAACAAATAATAGGAATAAATATTTAGAAATATGTATATCAGTATTGCAAAATAAATATTATTATATTGCATTGTGTACAATATAATAAAATGCAGATAAATTGTTTCTTCTATGTAATTGTTTCTTTCATGTAATATATTATAAAACATATTTTAGAACTTTTGGATATTTTCATTAAACTAGCAGAAGATTATCCGTCTCCATTTCAATTATGGATCGGCAACAAGTCAATAATTGTAATATACGAATCAGATCAAATACAGGTAGAAATATATAATAACACTTTTTTTTATGTTTTATTATATATACTAAATTACTTACGTTTTCCTATATAAATAGATGAATATCTATATATTATATAAAGAATCTATTAAAAATAAATTATTTTTATATTTTTATAATCTTATATTTCTCATCTAATCAAAATGCTTTTCTGAAGTTTATAATAATTGTCTAAATAACGGAAACAGATATGTATTATAGAAATATTTTTAAAAATGTATATGTTGTAGACAATTTTACAAAACAGTCATTGTTTGGAAAAAAGTATAATATATAAATATTTTGAACCAGTATTAGGCAAAGGATTAGTTACAGCCCCTGGTAAGATTTCTTTTAAAAAAATTAAACATAATTAGTTACTTTTAATAACTCATTTTACACAATAAAGTAGTTATGTCACTTTTACTGAATAATTTATTTGCATATTTATAAATTGTACTAGGCGCATTTTTAAAGTAAAATCCGTTTTGAAATAAAAAAAGGATCTCAACATATAAAAATAATTTATTATAGTCAAAAAACTTGTAGAAGCTTACTTTATTTTTCCACATAATCACCATTGACTTCCATTCATTTTTGATATTGTTTCAACAGCTTCGTAATTCCATTGTTGTAAAAGTCCGCCGCCTGTGTCTTGAACCAGTTAGTAATGCTGTTCTTTAGTTCGCTTTTCCTTTCGTTTTTTAGTTCGCTTTAGGAAATTGAATAGACAATTCTGAAACCGTAAACCGCTGATTTTCAATAATTTTTGTATTTACTTCTTCCTTCTGTCATCATTGTTGGCGACCGTTACGCTCTTCGTCATAAATATTTGTTTATCCTTTTTTAAACAAACGACACCATTGTCTAACTTTAAAGTCATTCATAACATTTGGTCCAAAAACCTCAAAAAGTTGTCTATTCAATTTTTTAACGGCGAACTAAAAAAACGTTATTAATTGGTACAAGACACAGGCGGCAGACTTTTACAATAATGGAATTACGAAGCTGTTGAAACAATATCAAAAATGAATGGAAGTCAATGATGATTATGTGGAAAAATAAAGTAAGCTTGTAGAAGTTTTTTTGCTATAATAAATTATTTTTATACGTTAAGGTCCTATTTTTATTTCAAAACGGACCTTACTTTAAAAATGCGCCTTGTACAAATATTTATATTCACACTTCCACGATGGCGTATACATTTCAGAGACTTTTTATCATTTTTTAAATATTACATTTGCGCGCGCGCGCGCGCGCGTGTGTGTGTGTGTGTGTGTGTGTGTGTGATATATCATCTTTCAATAAATTTTGTAAAAAAGTTCTAACTCATCGATTATTTTGATTTTCATATAGTAAATAGAATTATGGATCAGTAATTTGAATTATATTGCAGACTTATAATTTCTAAGATACGACATTTTGTATAAAATATAAAGGCACTTTGTATAAAGTATAAAGATACTTTGTATAAAGTATTTCGCTCATATATTTCTGATTATATTCAATTTTTACTATTGTGTGTTATTGTATTGAGTGTTATTCATCTTTTTGTTAATATTTTTGTTTATGTTTATTATTTCATCGTTCAGTATAATTGTTATTTTATCGCATCAAGATATTTCATTTATTTCTGTAAGTTCTTAGACAGCTTTCGATATGCAATTATACAATATTTTGAATCTTGTTAAAAATAAAGATAAATTAACAAACCTTTTTATTTGAATATCGCAGAAAGTTATTCTTGAAAATATTAAATTTCCATGGTGGGAAAAAATAAGTATGTCGGGAATATATACTCTATACATTTGTTATATTATAAAATATAAACAACTATATATTTTATTATCTTACTGCAAAATATACATGCGTGAGCAGAGAAGAAGCTGTGTTCCTTCTTCTGTAGTCTCCACGGCAGAAAATTTTAATCTAATCAAAACAAAAGAAAATGTTTAAAAAATACCGAATTTGGCCTCCAAAGGTGTAAGTAAGAGGAGTAGTGATTTTGTAGTTTTTTTTTTTTTTTAGAGGAGAGCGGGAAGAAAGTGCATTTTTAAAAACATACAAAAACAATCTAATAATAATTAATTAATTAATTAATAATAATAATAATAATAATAATAATAATAACAAAACACCATACCATAGTACAAGTGCAACAACCATCATTGAAAATGAAGAATACAAACTATACTGTGATATAACGAAACACACGAAACCTGGGAATTATTTCTCATATAGAGACTGGTGCCTCATATAAGGAGAAGTCTAGCTTTAATTTTTCATAACATGGCTATAAAGTAAAATATCGAAATAAAAAAAATGCATTTTATAGAGGATGAACAATACATTCATGACATCTGATCAGAATTTCCAGATAACGTTAACCTTTTTACAAATAAATCTCAAATATCGCAAAAAAGCCATTTTTGCGATATTAAACCTCAATTACTTCTAAAACCTAACATGCTAGTGAAAATTGGCTTGCGGCATCGTGTTTAGTATTCAAAAATCTATCAGAAACATCTTGTCTTGTTTAAAATAATGAAAAAAATATTGTTTGTAAACTAGTGTTATTATTATTATTAATTATTATTAATTATTATTAATTAATTATTATTATAGATTGTTTCGATATGTTTAATAAAATGCACCTCCTTTCCCCCCTAAAAAAAACACAGATGCATTTTGTGGTAGCTCGATACATCATGTTGTTGCTCAATTTTCAAGATGTTTTCTATACCCAACGAATTTTTTCATAGTTTCATTCAAGAGATCAAAATCTACAAAAAACATTATTCCTTTTACTTACACCTTTGGGGGCCAAATTAGGAACTTCTTTAACATCCTCCTTTCTAGTTTTTTTTTTTAATATAAGTTAAGTTATGAGATTAAAAATTTGTATTATATTACAATTTTTTCGGAATTTTTGGATGCAGGGGAAAAGCGGAATCTTTTCTTCGGCCACGTACTTTGCAGTAAACCAAAACAATATAATAAATCGTTCCACATAAGTTCAAAGTTTATACTTTCCTTTATATGTAATCCTTGTGACTGCTTTGCATAAAAGTGTTACAAACTAAAAAAATGTGAAATTATACAATTATAACATTAAAAGTACTAATATTTTTGAATATAATATGTCAAAGTTATAAAAATTGATAACCACGAATAATTTATATACATTACTCTTAAGATATATATATATTTTTTTTAAACGGTTTAAAAAGTACAAAACTTTAAAGAAAAAAATTTTAGAAACTTAGAAGAGTTTATATATAATGTGATACGAGAGAAAAAAAAATGAATGTAAATCAAAACTATAATATCTGTGAAAATCAGAGTGGTTTATGACGTATAACTTATTTGCAATATTTCTCATCTTTCTTTCTCTTTATTATTTTCTTAATAAAATTTCTTCTTATTAAATTCTTCCTAATAAAATTTACTTCAGCATCTATGTGGACTAAACAACGAAAAATAGTGGCGCCAAGTTTTAATACAAATATGTTACAAAAATATTTTGATATATTTGTGGAACAATCTTTAATATTTACGGACAAATTAGAAAAAGTTACATTAAACGAGAATGAAGTTTTTCTTCTTCAAAATATAACAGAATATGCTCTGTCTACTGCGTGCGGTAAGACTAAGTATTTTTATTCATTTGCAGTATTTTAAACATTTCGTATCAAAATTATTATAACGAATAAATGGCACCGTAAAAATGAGAAAATTTGCTAATGATGAAAAAAGCCTACACGTTACAACGATAATTACATTCTATAAACTAAATACTATTAAACGCAATTTATTTAAAGTTAAAATTTTAAAGAGTATCAAATTATGTACTAATTTTGTAATAGCAAAATCAGATTTATAATATTTTATTCAATTTAAATATAATTATAAGTCTATGAAATAAGTATAAAAAAGTATCAATTTGTTTTTAAGATTTTATGTTTTTATGTTTTTATTTTCTTATATTTTAATAAAAAGATATGCAAAAATGCTGTAAAATATCGTTAAACATTTGACACTAATATAAATTAATAATGCAAAAATTATAACAAACAACAAAAACAATGAAATAAGCACAGTTTTTCACAACTGGTTGCTATTTTCAAATACTTGTTAAAAAGGCATTTATTTTCTATTTTGAAAAATTACATATCACATTTATTTATTAAATCTAATGTTTAATATGTAACTCAATATAATTAGTCAGTTAGGTTAGATATACTATTGGTATCTTGAATATTAAGTTTATTTTTATATAATTGTTATAAAGCTACAATATCGGACATAAAACTGGAATATATATCGAATTTAATCAGTCAATGTTTCCAATTTATAACAAGGTAAAAAAAGGTTTTATCGTAACTTTATACAATATCAAAATGTACATTATTCGTAAAAATAAATTTATTTAAATATTAAAAAAGTTTATAAATGTATTTATATTACTAATTAAAGGTTTCTTATAAATAGATTTATTAATATATAAATAGAGAAAACAATATTTATTATTAACTTCATTGTTGGAATTTAATAATCACAATTAGTTAAATGCCTTCTTACATATCTTATAAAATATTTAAAAAAGATGTTTTTCAGTTTCAAACAAATTGTAAGAACAAGGATGAAAAATATATTTTTATATTCTAATTTTATATTCACTCTCACTGCTACGGGACGAAAACAGCGAGAAGTTGTAAACTTCTGCCATTCAATTATAAATAAAGTAAATATTGCAAATATTATTACTTTAGCTTACATAGCATATTATATATGTATATTACACAATCTCTATTATTACACAGTTCATACAACAGCAGATATATGCATTAAATGATTTGAATACCAAGAATAAAAGTGAAACAAGTCGTAAGTTTATTATTTTATTTGTATCATTTGATCTTACTAATTATAATATTGCGCAAAATAAGATTTTTCTTAGATAGCTTTAGATAAAATATTATTAGTGTGTTTTACTATTAAAATACTTAATTTTATTCGTTGATAAATTGTCATTTTTTTACTCCCGCATTATTTTTAATATTAATTTTCAAAGTAACATATAGAATTCTTACCATAAAACTGAGAAAATAATAAACACACTTATACAAAATATACGCGCACGTACGCACAAAGAAGCTTTAATTTTTTTAAATTACATTTTTTATATAGATAAATCGCTTCTTCGCATTTTATTGGAAACATCTTATAAAAAGAAGATGACACAAGAGATGATCCAGGATGAAGTATTTACTATAGCATTAGCGGTAAATACAATATATTTACATATAATTGTAACTATATACATATAAAAACAAAGAAATAAATATATAAAATTTATTTATTAGGCCACCGACACAGTCGCTCATACCATAGATTTTGTGGTCTTAATGTTAGCAAATTTTCCAGATATACAAGTATGTATATATTAAATTTATTTAGATATAATTTATACACTTATTTAAAAAAACGTAGCATTGCGAATAATATAGATTTATAAAAATATAAGAAAATATACATATATATATATATTAGGTGTACAACTTTGCTTCCGCCGTTTTCCTATAGATAGCTTTAGCGGTAAGTAGTGGTCGAAATAAATAGATCATAGACGTCATGCAATAAACTTGGGCATCTGTCAACATAACCCCATAGAAACATTAGTCGATTTGTGTCTGCATCATAAAGTTATTCTCGATTGAAAATGTCAGTTTACGAGCCAAATTCTCGTCATTTGCGGGAGATTATTCGGTTTGGCCGTCGACGTGGAAGCATGGCCGGGATATCCCCATGATTTTCTGCGCTTGGGGTTATCGTAATGAACCCATTTTTCGTCCCCAGTCACAATGCGATGCAGAAATCCCTTCTGTCTTTCAAGCAACTGTTCACAAGCAAACAAACGCCGTTCAACATCTCTCGGTTTCAACTCGTACGGCACCCAATTTCCTTGCTTCTGAATCATTCCCATGTCTTTGAGGCGTTTTGAAATTGCTTGTTGAGTCACTCCCAATGATCGTGCCAATTCTTCTTGACTTTGACTCGAGTCTTCATTAAGTAATGCCTCCAATTCTGCATCTTCGAAAACCTTCTCTCTTCCACCGCTATGCCGGTCTTCGACGTGAAAATCACCGTTCTTGAAGCGTTGAAACCACTCACGACACGTTCTTTCACTAATAGCGGTCTCACCATAAGTATTTGAGAGCATTCGATGAGCCTCAGCCGCAGATTTCTTCATATTGAAGCAGAAAATTAAAACCTCCCGCAAATGACGAGAATTTGGCTCGTAAACTGACATTTTCAATCGAGAATAACTTTATGATGCAGACACAAATCGACTAATGTTTCTATGGGGTTATGTTGACAGATGCCCAAGTTTATTGCATGACGTCTATGATCTATTTATTTCGACCACTACTTACCGCTAAAGCTATCTATAGGAAAACGGCGGAAGCAAAGTTGTACACCTAATATATATATATATATATAATAGCAATAATTTAAAAATTCTCTCTACATATATCCTTATATATGTATATCCATTTTTTGATTAAACTGTATAAAATGGAATTTTTGGATTGCTTATTTCTTTAAATGGTTTGCTCGTTTAAATATAATAATATTCCTAAAGCCTAAGGCCCAAATTCTGAATCCTCTTTTATCGATAAAAGAGGATTCAGAATATGGGCTTAAATCTACTAATATAAACTTTCATTTAAACCGTCATTCAGCTAAATTGAACGTAATAAAAACAATAAGAAGTTTTTATGAAAAACTTGACTCTTTTTTGCATCTATTCATTTATCTATTCAGTATGCGCACTCTGTATATATTATAATGATATAATAATCATATCTATCTATATAAATTCTATATAATATAATCTATATAAATATTTACAATTAATATAAAATTTTTCAATGTGTCAATTCACGTTAGTGTCTTATGTAGAACTTAATTTATTAATAACTTTTGAATATATAATGGGTGAATGGTAAATTATGGTAAAGAATGGTAATGATAAATTATAAAATAAAACTTTTTAGAAGTTACTCATCTCTAAAAGTGTGATGATTTTAATAATATATATTAAGATTTAAGATCATTGATTTCTCTTTATACAGGTTTATCTATTCTTTAAATATAATTAGGGCTGCTTTCGCGAGAAAATCAAAATGATCCAGATTAAAATGAACCTGTGCTGTGATTGGTCAAATTTGAAATTTCACTGAATTTCATTGAAATTGAACTTAATGAAATTTAGTGAAATTTCAGATTTGACCAATCTCACAGCACATGATCATTTTAATCTGGATCATTTTGATTTTCTCGCGAAAGAAGCCTAGAATTATCAGGGTTATCTTTTGACATATTGTTCTATAAATTATAAAATAATTTCCAACGTAGTTTTCATAAAATTATTATATATAGCTACAGTTATGTTCGAATTCTAACTTCAACTTGTGTGCGGTTTGTATAAATATTATTCTTTTTCAACATAAACGCTTATAACATGCGAGCAAACGAAAAATATAATCCTGTACGAAATTTATTATAAATTCGCTAAAGTAGAAATTTTATGTGGAATGTTTTAATTAAATTAAGAATCCTACTAAAACGTACAGAAATGTCTACATTAATCTTTAACATTATCAGTATTTCGATACCAGTATTAATAAGATTACATTTCTTTTATTATTGCATATGTTTATATATATATAATTAAATATTATATTCAATCGTATAATAGGAAAAAGTGTATAAAGAATTATGGAAGATTTATGGAACAAAAACTACAAAATCTGTCCCCATTAAATATGAAGATTTACAACATATGAATTACTTGGATCGTGTTATAAAAGAAACTATGAGAATATTTACTCCCGTTCCTGTAATTGGGCGTCATCTAACGGAAGATGTACAAATGGGTTTGTTTACATTTAAATATAATTATGTAATTATTTTATGTGCCTATTTATTATTGTGTATACAATTATTATCGTATACCAACTAAATGCGACAAAAATTTGTTTTAAAAGGTAAAAGATACTGTAACTTATTGTTAGAAATAATCACATTTTAAATTATTAAAAATTAAATGTATTAAAAAGGCACAAGAAATCGTGCTTATCACACATCAATACGAACAAATTTGAAAAAGTTTATTTTATATATTAACAAGAAATATTTTGTAAAAATAAAATACATCCTTGTTTGTGGAAAATAAAATAAAATAAAAGTGCTTTTTATTTGACTATTTTTTATTGCTTTATTTATAAACTATTTACTCTTCTTATAAGTAATTACATTTAAATACAAAAATATGTGTTTCAGGAGAGGTTGTTTTACCAAAAAATTCTGAGGTCTTAATAAACTTTATAACGATGCATCGAAATGAAAAATATTGGTCCAATCCGTTAGTATTTGACCCAGACAGATTTCTCCCTGAGAAAATAGGAACATCTTATAAGCATTACATGCCGTTTAGTATGGGACCCAGGAATTGTGTAGGTAAATATAAACAAGTCACAAAAACAACATAGGTATATCACGATAATATTGATTTGTATTATTGTATTGTAATTGCTAAACTTTTGCAGGCATGAAATATGCGATGATTTCAATGAAAGTTTTCCTAGCAACTTTGGTACGAACATTTATGTTCAAAGTAGATAAAAGTATCCAGATTGATAAAATAAAATTACATGGCGACTTCGCATTATCTACTGTTGAGCCTATAAAAGTCAAAATTGAAAAACGAAATTTATATTGAAATGAAGCTAGAACACACTTATTAGAATATAATATAATATTATATTACATTCTAATAAGTGTGTTCTTGCTTTATTTCAATATAAATTTTATTTTATATATATATATATATATATATATGTATATACCTATATATACACAGGATGTAACTGAAAAAACGTATGGAGCACATCATCAAAGTCTCCGGCCAAAGGAGACGATTTTTTGTCAGTGAAAATGTCGAGGTACCAATAATTTTTAAGTTATAAATGATTAAAAAAGAAGAGTTTCTCGCAAAACTAAACTTTGTAGAGTTAAAATATTAACAAAATAACATTTTGCTTCCTCATAGAGGAAGCTTTGTTTTCGTAAAAAAATTTTTTTTTCGGATTTCTATGCCAATATGTTTAGAATGTTCCAAAACATCGAAAAATCACATTTTTACAAAATGTCTGTATGTGTGTATGTATGTATGTATCCATCTACGGATTTTTCAAACGTCCATAACTCAAGAACTGCTTGAGCTACAGCGCTTTAATTTTGCACACAAGTAAAGTAGTGCAACACTTTTATTTACTGTAATTTTTAGAAAAATTCATAAAGTGTTTTAGATTTTAATCCAATTTTAATTTTTTTTTTAAATGGCGTGATTTCTCTAACTTCCGTAAATTTTGAGATTTCGGGTTAAATTTTTTTATACAAATAGATTATCATTAAAGGTTGGTTGGATTTGAATTTGGCTTGAATCGGCTAAGTGGTTCTTTTTTTATAAAATTTTGAATTTTTTAAAAAAAGGGCGTGATTGCTCTAATTTCCGTAAATTTTGAGATATCGGTTAAAATTTTTTTAAATGAATAGATAATCATTAAAGGTTGGTTGGTATTAAATTTGACGAAAATCGGTAAAGGGATTTATTTTTTATGAAGTTTTAAATTTTTTAAAAAATGAAAATTTTACGAAAGAAACATACGAAAGGAACATACAAAAGGAAGTACATACATACATACATACATACATACACACATACACACATATATATACGTGACAAAAAATGTTATTTTATATGAAACAAGTGTGCAAATTGGAAACTTGCACATTGCTTCCTCACCATTCTATTTCGCTCATTAAGCTTCCTCTATGAGGTAGCCAAAATTGAAAAACTAGCTTGCTCATAGAGAAAGATTAATGAGCGAAATAGAATGGTGAGGAAGCCATGTGCAAGTTTCCAATTTTTTAAAATTAATTTCAAGTAGAATTTTAATAGAATTTAAATTTAAGTCTTACTTATTGTTAGTTATGATGACAAAAATTAGGAATACAAAAAATGATGATCTCCCTCGACATTTTTGCTGATGAAAAATCGTCTCCAAATTGGCCAGAGGCTATGATGGTATGCTCCATATATGTTTTTTCAGTTACATCCTATATACAGGGTGTAATAAAAAGGTCGGGTGACGAAGGTTCGGTTACTAAATTATCTCAAAAAATATAAATTTTATGAAAAAATGTTTTAAATAAAAGTTGTACGGCTTAAAAAGATCGATTTATTAGAGTCTTATTAGTTTTTTGAAAAGTATACAATTCGCAACGTGTAGCTACATATTTTTTCTTAAACAACTATGCGCTTTCTTTACACCAATTGAATTGTTTAATTATTCTATGCATAAAAATATTAAGATGAGATCATCAAAAACTAAATAAATATTTTACAAGATATTTTATATTTTATATCACAATATCTCAGATTAAAATATGAATATCTCGTGAACTATTCAATTTTTGGCTATTTTACCTTTATAATTTTTTATGCAGAATATTACAAGGAGTCCATTTACATAAAGCACTTAAGGTAGTTCCAATTTTAAAAATCGAGTTAATCTTGAAATGACCTAGAAAAGCGCTACTCAAGGTCAAACTGATTAAGCTAATAAATGGATGTTTTTAAGCCCTAACTTTTATTTAAAACATTTTTTTATAAAATTTATATTTTTCGAGATAATGCAGAGTCCCAACCTTTTTGTTACACCCTGTATGCATATATGATATCTTTATATATAGCACATTATATACGGGCACGGAGGGGAAAAGATAAGCCGCAATTTATTTATAACACGTTAACAATTAAATTAATATTTGTCACAAATAATTGACAAGAAGTAATCTACAAATGTATTCTATATGCAATAGTTGAATAGGCATTTAGCAAATGTATGTTAAAATGAGTGAACAAAATGTTTCTGTTCCGTAACGATAATTCTTTGCTTTCTAATTAATGTAATAATTAAATTACAGAATTTTTGAGTACAATTAATGCTCAATTTAATATAAATTTTTTTTCAATTTAAATGTATCATTAGGTGGAATCTTTAAACAAAAAGCATACAAACTGTGGAGAACGAAAATTATTTTCGCAGCCAAACTTTTAAGTTTCTTGCTAAAATGAATTGAATCAGAGCACGACATTTTTATAACAAAAATTTTTATAACTCTGGTTTAATTTTTGAATTATCCGAACAAGAAAAATTAAGTGGCAAATAAATATCAAATCGTTGTATTAGAGTGTAAAGAAATTATGTAAAAAAATATATTCAATTATTGTAATTTATCTTTAGAAATGAATTTAATGATAAAAATTTAATTTATCTTCCTGTTTAAATTACACTTGTATATTAAACAATATTAATATGTGCATATATATATATATACACATATACAGAGTGTTCAAAAAGTATGGAAACCCCTGAATAACTCCGAAAATATGGAAGATAGAAAAAAATATTTTAAACAAAATTTGCAGGACTTCAAGTAATAAATTACATAACAATATCAGTATGACCTTGAATATCGTCGTCACGTAAAGAACACCTTGAAATTTTTTAATGGAAACCCCTATTTTTTATTGCATATAGAACAACACAGGCGCGCGCGCAGCGCGCGCCATTTACTCTTTTACAATAAATATTTATTTAAAAAATTATTATTTATATAATAATTTAAATAATTATATTTCATATAATAAACATTATTCTTCTAATACTTCTTCGAACGACACGCAAATGATAATTACACGAAAATGAGTCAGTACTGTATGAGAGATATTCAAATGGTGTACAGAAAATTTCTATTAGCAAGACAGCATTTTGAGGATGATACGAAAGTGAAGAAATTTATGCGCAATTGACTGCAGACGCGTCCTTCTACTTTCTACGAAAATAAAATTGTCCAACTCTCTCTCTCCGTTGGCAAATATTCATTTTTGTAGCGGAAAACTATGTAGAAAAATAATGTATTTATTTTGTATTTTCATTTTGTTTAAATAAATTATAAAAAAATTCTGTTTATATTTTATTTAAATAATTTATATAATAATAATAGTTTTACACAATATAATAGTAATTCGTAAGAATCATACGACTTTATTTTCATAGAAGGTTAATAATTAAACAAATAAATCAACATATACATTTTTTAGTTTTAAAATATTTATTTTTGTTTACACAATTTTTTACAAAGATTTACATATATAATAACAAAATACAATTATTTAATTATTTATTAACTGAAACTACTTATTAAATTACTTAATTATTCAATAATTAAACTGTCTATTAAATTACTTAATTTATTTAACTAAATATATTAAAATGTCTAATAAATAATATTTATAATTTTTTAAATCTTTTAATTATATTATTATTATACTATATTATTATATTATATTATTATTTTGGAATATATTAATGATTAAATTAATGATTAAATTATTAATTCAGCAGTCTCAATCTTGCTTACTTTTTTTTGCCTTTTGAAACTATAAGAATAAAAAAATGATTTATATATTATGTATATATATACATATGTACATATTTGTTACACACACACTCATACACACACACTCATACACACACACACACACACACATATATGGGCTGTCTTGAAAGATAAGGTTAACCGACCAGGAGCTAAAAGAAGAGCATTAGCATTAATTACATAATATAAATAAAATTTTTTTCGTATTTGCTATAATTTGGAAAATACAGCGTTTTATAGGGGTACATAAAAAATATTAAAATCCCCTAATATTTTAAAAAATACGTATTTTTTAAAAAATTGTAGAGTTTTAAGTGAAACATTACATAGAAAAATAAAAAGTAAGAATTCCTATTAAAAAATTTCAAGATTAGTTTTACGTGATCTTGAGAATACTTCAAAATCATATTTTTCTATCTAATGTTTTATTTAAAACTATAATTTTTTGTAAAACATTCTTTTTTAATAAGTATAATTCAAAATATTTTAAATTAAGAAGAGATTTCAACACTTTTTATAATAAATTAAATTAAGAAGAGATTTCAACACTTTTTATACATTCCTTATAAAGTTCTGTATTTTCTAAATCATAGCGAATACGAAAAAATGTATTCTATTTATGCTTCTTTTTCACCTCTTGATCGATTAACCTTTCCTTTCAAGACACTCTGTGTGTGTGGGTGTGTGTATATATATATATATATATGTATATATATGTATATATGTATGTATGTATACATAGTATGTATTTCTATACATTAATAGCAAACTATGTTACGTCAAAAATACTGATTTTGCAAGAGAGTTATTTAATGATTTTTTAAGAAAATCTTTAAGACTCCTGGATCCTCGTCGCGGCCATGTTAAACTGTGACGTCAGAGGCGAGAAAATATACAATTAAAGATTCTTAGATGCCATTTGGAAATAAAAAATTTTTCGATGAAACAGTACTTCAGATGGTTTTAGTACACTTTTGAAATAGGTCAAAAACTATTCTTTTCCCTTGACAGTCAATCAACAACCGTAAAATGATCGGGATATCAGACTTTGACATGTGGAATGACTGTGCATGTGCAAAGATCAGACGGACTGGGCTCATATTATGGTCATTTTATAGCTGTTGATTGATTATAAAGGGAATAGGATAGTTTTCGACGTTTTTTAAGAGTGTGTTAAAGCCATCTGAAATGCTGTTTTATCAAAATATTTTTCTATTTTAAGATGATATCTAAGAATTTTTAGCGTGTGTTTTCTCGCCTCTGGCGTCATGATTTCAACATGGTCGCCAAGAAGGAGCCTTAAAAAGTTTTTACGTATCAATCAATATTTTTGACAATATAAATATTTTTTCAATATTTTTGCGTTTGTCACGTAGCATGTATGTATATATTCAAAATAAATACATATAAAAAAGAAATTATATAAATATAAATATAAATATAAATATAAATGATACATTTATACCTCTTCAGATGAATCCATTTCATCTATTTTTTTTTTTTAAGTATGCGAGTAATCTTTAATAATGATGCCAATGGCATATGTCCTTCTACTTTTGTAATATCTTTTAAATTTTGTACTACAAAATATGGCGGATCAACTGTAAAAATTATTAAACAATTATTATAAAAATAAAATATATAAATGTATAAATCCAAAAAAATGTATAAGCAACCAAAATATAAACTTTTTTAATTGTTAAATAAATTGTTTAAAATAATTAATAAATCGTTCAAAATAATTTTTATCAAATAAATTTCTAACTTAATTAAATGATTACATTTTAATATTGAAACTAACTACACAGTATACAGGATGTCCTATTAAAAGTGGTACTCCCTTCTAATTTTAAAACTAAAAGAGAAATTATAATAAATACATATTATATTAAGTAATTTAAACTGAACTTTATTGCAAGTATAACAATAATAAATAATAATAATAAATAATAAATAATAATAGATAAATATAATAAAATAATAAAATTAACAGAATTAATAATAATAAATATAAATAGTTTATACCTGTATTTTGCATTACGCCGATTATTTTAATCTTGTTGCCTTTTGAAAAAATGTTCTCATTTTTATTAAAATTCATTATATGCACCTCTAATTTCGAATATCCATCGGTTATCGAACCACAGCCAATTTGTTTATTTAAACTATTATATATTGCTCCAAAATTTGATTTTATATAGCCTTCTACCACTATAAAAAAATATACATATGTATATATACATATAAACAAAATATATATGTATATAATATATATATATATATATATATATATACATATATACAGGGTGGGGAAAAAGTCCCGGATCCCTGAAATATCTCAGAAAATACATATTTTCGAATAAAATGTTTCAGACAAAAGTTGTAGGGTTTTAAGTGGAGCATTATATAGCAATATTATTATGACCTTAAAGAGTGCTGTCAAGGTCACGTAAAGGTCACTTTCAATTTTTTAAATGGAACCTATTTTTTATTGCATATTTTTGTAGTTCATCTTGAGAGCTTTCCAAAACACTATAACAAAATTATTTTTCAATAAGTACTTTTTGAGTTATAAGGCTTAAAACGTACAGTATTTTGACATAAAATGTAAAATATTTTGTTGAACATTCTGTTTTTAATAATCTTACCTTAATATTTTTATGCACAGAATAATGAGATCAATCAATTGGTATAAAGAAAATACATAATTAGTTTTGAAAAAATTCTTGCAAATTATATATATTTCTTTTTTAAAACAATTATGTTTTCTTTACACCAATTGATTGGTCTCATTATTCTGTGCATAAAAATATTAAGGTAAGATTATTAAAAACAGAATGTTCAACAAAATATTTTATATTTTATGTCAAAATACTGTACGTTTTAAGCCTTATGACTCGAAAAGTACTTATTGAAAAATAATTTTGTTATAGTGTTTTAGCACACTTTTAAAATAGGTCAAAAATTATAATAGGTTAAAAATTATTAAGATAAGGTTATCAAAAACTGAATGTTTTACAAAATATTTTATGTCAAAATACTGTACCTTTCAAGCCTTATAAATCAGAAAATACTTAATGAAAAATAATTTTGTTATAGTGTTTTGGAAAGCTTTCAAGATGAGCTATAAGAATATGCAATAAAAAGTAGGAAATTCCATTTAAGAAATTGAAGGTGACCTGCACGTGATCTTGACAGCAATCTGTAAGGTCATAATAATATTGCTATATAATGCTTTACTTAAAGCCTTACAACTTTTGTTTGAAATATTTTTTTCGAAAATGCGTATTTTCTGAGATATTTTAAGGGACTTTTTCTCCACCCTGTATATGCAAAATATATTGTATATTTATCACATAATATTGTTAATACTGCTTTTTATAGATTTTATAACCAAGTTAAAAATAATAATGAATTTTATTTAAAATTACAATAATTTTTAAATTAGAAAATTATACAAAATTAATAAATGCAATTTTGAACAACTCACATGCTTGTTTTTATGATTATTATTTGTATTCAAACATATATATTATTTGTTATTAATTTTTATAATAATTAATTAACATAAATATGAAATCAAAATAGAATAATATATATAAAAATCGATACGACTTTTAAAAATCAATAATAAATCTCAAATTAAGTAAATTACAAAATTAGTTAACACAAGAATTTTGTACGATTGTTACTAATTATCATAGCTAGAATTAAAAAAATATGATCTTGGAATTTTTATACTAAAATTTTAATTTAAAAAAAATTTAATAATTTTTAATATATTTAAATAATTTATAAAATAAATTATATATTAAAATATTGTACGATAATAAAGATATTCATTGTATATATACATATAATGAAATAAATAAAATTTATAGGATCCCGACCAATTCTTAGGGAAATTTGAATTTTGATGGAATTGACTGGTTTTTTCATATGTTGTATCTTATGACCTACTAAACAAAAGATGTAATAGACTTAAAATTAAATAATGGACATTTACTAACAAGGGACATGTCATAACTGTCCGGAACCGATTTGATTCTTCTTTAAATATGTTGTTAAATACACAAATCTAAAAGACACGTATTTTTTTATATGTGCGGATATTGAGTTTTAAGGGGTGAAACACTTCTTTAAAGAAAAACGGTATTTTTCTTTAGGATCGAATATCTGATAAACTATAAGAGGTTGAAAAAAAAGACGTACAACAAATTTTAATGGCTTGAAGAGTACTTTAAAGTTATATGAACAAAATTTTTTTATTTTGAAAAAAAAATTAAGTAATGGGGGTATTTAAAAAAAAATAAAAATAAAAAAATTTTGTTTATATAACTTTAAAGTACTCTTCAAGCCATTAAAATTTGTTGTACGTCTTTTTTTTCTACCTCTTATAGTTTATCAGATATTCAATCCTAAAAAAAATACCGTTTTTCTTTAAAGGGGTGTTTCACCCCTTAAAACTCAATATCCGCACATATGTGCGGACAAAAAATGTGTATTTAACACCATATTTGAAGAAGAATCAAATCGGTTCCGGACAGTTGTGGCATGTCCCTTGTAAGTTATAATCAGTAAGCTATAGTTAAACAAATCGAAAAGCCTGAATGTTTCGTGTTTGACTAATTGTAAATTAATAACTATTATTTTTTATTTTATATTATTTTAGCTTTGAGCTAATTACATTTTTTATTCAGCAGATTATAAGCTACAACATGAGAAAATTAACTAATTTTACTTGTAAGATTCTATTTTATGTAAGATTAGTGGACTTTCGAACTTATATGAAATCTTAGATCAAATTAATGTTTGTAAAATCAGTTGGTTTTCCCATATGTTATAACTTATAACCTGCTGAATAAAAAATTAGTTCAAAGCTATTTAATATGCAGTTACTAAGAGGACCGTCGTATTTTTAAAAAATATGACGGGGGTGGTGGCGGGTTCTTTTTTTATTTATCCCAAAAAATTACCCTTTAAAAAAAATTAATATATTACAAAAAAGAATGATATAATCTATAAAAAATTACCTTTTCAAAAAAGGTTAAAAAAAGGCGCCAAGTTAACGCGTGCGAGTACATTGCAAACCGATCGTACCAGTGAAAAATTATTCAATCCAAACCCATTTAGATTTGTACCAATCAAAAATTACTCATTACAAACCCATGTAAAACCATACATTGCAAACCTATGTAGAATTGTACAAATAAAAAATTATTTGTTGCAAACCCATATAGAATCGTATTAACTAAAAAAAAGTTGTAAAAAATATTTGTTTAAATTTTCAAGATATATCCTAAAAAAATAATGATATAAAACAAAATTGCGCCAAGAAAAAGTTAAAATTTGTAACATTAAAAAATTAAAATTTCAAACCTATATAGAGTTTTATATAATAATTATACTCGCTTCCGATTGCAAACTAATGAGAATCATATAATTATATTATAGATCTCCTTTTACGCTGGAAGTTGCAAACCCATGTAGAATCGTATAATTGTAAATCTCTCTTTACACTTAAAGTTACAAAACAATGTATATCATAAAATTAAAAATTAAAAATTTATATAAATTATTAAAAATAAAATACTTATTAAAAACATTAAAAATTAATACAAAATAAAAAAAAATTTATTTAAAAAACTTGGCGCTGCTAAATTAATTTTATAAAAATATGACGGGGGTTGCGGGTTTTAAATTTAGCAGCGCCAAGTTTTTTTAAATAAATTTTTTTTTATTTTGTATTAATTTTTAATTTTTTTAATAAGTATTTTATTTTTAATAATTTGTATAAATTTTTAATTTTTAATTTTATGATATAATGGGACAGGGTGTCCCAGAATAAGGGGTACACCTGTTAATGGCAGATTCCTGGAATCATTTGGAGACGATTTTTCCTCAGCGAAAATGTCGAGAGAGGTCATCATTTTTTGCATGTTCCCAATTTTTACCATCATGTATCTTTGTAACTAAGCCTTAAATTAAAAAATTCTATTAAAGTAAACTCTACCTGAAAGAATGTGAATTTATTATTATTTTATTTCCACAAGGCTTAGTTTGCAAAAAACCTTTTATTTTCAATCGCTTATAACTCGAAAATTATTGGTATCTCGACATTTTTGTTGAGGAAAAATCGTCTCAAAATGATTCCAGGAATCTGCCATTAACAGGTGTACCCCTTATTCTGGGACACCCTGTATATAGATATATATAATTCTAAAAGATTAGAATTAATTTTCGTGCTTGGCTCTATTGGCCGGATTTGTAAAAATCACATTTATTTATTTATTAAATACTGAGAGCCGTTAAAAATAAAAATATTTCCTAAAAATATTCTTAATTGATATATTCGCGTCTGGGCCTCTTTTTTTTTTTTTTTTTTTTTTTACGCTGTGGAAACCATCATGGTACCCTCGCCCTCTGGGTAGAGGACGAGGGTTATGTGGGACTCCTTGTTCCCCTTGGCCGGTCCACTGATGGGGGCCCAAGACCTACCGCACTAAAACCACAGCGTGTGCCTGCGCTGGCGCTTACGGTAATGGCGGGGAATCAGCAATTGCATCACTTCCCGCCATCATCTGGTCCTATCTGTCCCGGGAGAGCATCTTCCCCGAGAGGAAGATACTCTCCCCCGTCATCGTGCGGATCCTACCCGGTTGCGACGCAGAGGGGCACAACCTCCACGCCGCGCCCTCCCAAAAAGTTTGGTGGGCGGGGTCACGGCTCGAGTTTTCCCGTTCGAACCGCCACCTCCCGCCCCCGGAATGAGGCCCCCTCTCTCTCCCAAGAGGGAAAAGAGATTCGGCCAGCGCACCGGGAGCCCTACTTCGCGTCTGGGCCTAATCATGGCGCTATTTACCAACATACATTATAAGGCAAACGAAAAATATAGGATCGAAAGGGTCTGAATAGCTTAGAGGTAAGAGCAGTCGCCCGGCAAGCGAAAGACGCGGGTTCAATTCCCGTTTCAGCGACTTTTCGGACCAATATTTTTCTCGCCTATTTTCCCGTTGTAAGTTTGAGGATTATTAATTGAGGGTACTTTGTAATCTCAAACCAAGAGATGCAGTACCTAAAAGATTAGAATTAATTTTCGTGCTTGGATCTATTGGCCGGATTTGTAAAAATCACATTTATTTATTTATTAAATACTGAGAGCCGTTAAAAATAAAAATATTTCTTAAAAATATTCTTAATTGATATATATATATATATATATATATATATATATACGTTAATTTTGTTGACGAGTGTATATATATATATATATATATATATATATATATACACACTCGTCAACAAAATTAACGCATATGTATTTTAAGTCCAAATTTCGCATAATTTCAAATAAGCATAACTCCGCTAAAAATGATCGGATTAAAAAAATTTTTTTTTCACTGTCAAGCTTGAAGTCTCTACTTTAAAAACCATTCGTCAGATTTTTAATTTATCCTCCTCCCCCGTACGCTACTGCTTCAAAAGTAAGGACGTGTTTTGTCTCTAAAAAATTGCGTACTTTGACGCACTCCACGGGGTAAAATAAATTTTTTTCGCAAATCTTATCATAACTATCGTAAAATGTGGACTTTTTACTACAAATTTAAAAAAAAGCAAAGTTTGTACGATTTTTTTTCGCGGAGTTATTACATATGAAAGTTACCCATACATTTTTTCCATTTACCGCCAGCATTAGTATTACCCGACACGCACCACAAGGTTGCTGGTTGGATTTGGCGCATAGTGTATGTGTATGTGTGTGTGTGTATGCGCCCACGCGTGCGTGCGTGCGTGTAAATTTGGGCTCAAATTCCTTAAACAACAATTAGAGCATGCATTAATATGCGTGAACGTATAGAAGAAGTAATCTGAAGACGAGGCGGGAACACACAATTTTGAATGAGAACATTCCTACATTTCCCTCTCCTAATCATACGCACGCACGCATACGCACGCACGCACACACACACACACACACACACACACACACAGCAGAGAGGGTTTGGAGTCATTAAATGGAAAAAATGTATGGGTAACTTTCATATGTAATAACTCCGCGAAAAAAAATCGTACGAACTTTGCTTTTTTTTTTAAGTTTGTAGTAAAAAGTCCACATTTTACGATAGTTATGATAAGATTTGTGAAAAAAATTTATTCCACTCCGTGGAGTGCGTCAAAGTACGCAATTTTTTAGAGACAAAACACATCCTTACTTTTGAAGCAGTGGCGTACGGGGAGGGAGGATAAATTAAAAATCTGACGAATGGTTTTTAAAGTAGAGACTTCAAGCTTGACAGTGAAAAAAAAATTTTTTTAATCCGATCATTTTTAGCGGAGTTATGCTTATTTGAAATTATGCGAAATTTTGACTTAAAATACATATGCGTTAATTTTGTTGACGAGTGTATATATATGTATATGTATATGTATATATTGTTACGTCCTCGGGACGGCTTTTGCGGTTCTCGCAAAAATGTCACACTCACTCACGCACTCACTCGCGCGCGAAATGAATCCACTCTCGTAAGGAAGCAATGACCTTTAATATAACGACCCAATACGCGAAAGCGACGAGATACAATATTATTTGCATGTACAATGTAAGAAAGCTTGTTTGATCCACATGCGTCCGCTCGATGCGTTAGCCAGATCAAATCTGTCATGGAGCCGAAAAAAACAATGACAGGGCGGTTGTCAATAAACAACCCCCTTTACGATGAAGCTCCACGATGACACTCAAGGGATGATATTCAGGGGAAGAAAGACCAGGGACGTAACAATATATTACTTTGATGCACTTTATTTCATAAAGTATATCTCGTACAAGTATTTTAGATTACATTGCAATATTATCTTTTAATTGTTTAAATCATATTATTGTCTAATTTAATCATATAATATAATAATTTTAATTGACATAAAAAAACGTACATAATGATACGGACACAATATAAAAAACGTTATTTTTATTATTTAATAGATCATATTTTTTTTATGCTAATAACTTAATTTAATTTAATAATCTATAACATAATTTATAACATAATTATAATTTTCTTTTTCTATAGCTAAACTCATTTTTCTATAGTTTAATTCATATTGTGTTCCTTTTCTTTTGTATCTGAAATTAAAACATCACTTATTATATTTATTTCTTTGTATTAATTTTATAAATTAATTTAGTTAAATTAGTTAAATTAAATTAATTTAGTTTCTAAAATTCCTTTTTATATTTCTCTTAATTTAAATATTATTAATCGAATAATTTAATTACTTTTAAGTTTTCATCACTTTTTCTTATCTTTCGAATTTGTACTCCTTTTAGTAAACTTGCTAATGGCATATGACCTTCTATTTTGCACAGATCTTTAATATTATTTACAAGTAGAATTACTGGTTCATCTGCAATAATTATAATGATATTATTTATTAATAAAAATTTTAAAGTAAAAAAATTTAAAAAGTATAATAAAATTTGTACTTATAAATATAAATATATTAATATACCTAATGTTTGTACAATTCCTACAATTTCTTTTTATCTCCTTTTTTAATATCCATAGCCCAATATTCATCATTACTAAAATTTAATATATGTGTTTCCACTTTATATGTTCCATCAGTTATGGATCCGAAACCAATTATTTTATTTTGTTTATTATCGTGCATAAAATTTATTTCCATAAAATTTGTTTTAACATAAGCTTCTAATACTAAAAAGTATATATGTATAAATTTAAACAGAAATTTGTAAAATAAATAAATAAATTTTTTAATTTTAAGAAGAGAAGAATGTCTTTTGGGTAGTAGTTATTTGATTTAGAAGATGTTGAAAAAGTGGTCTCTGTTCGGTGCAATACAAACCGCTCCATATACTCGTGTACTCTCGTATATTTCCGCCATTCTTCGGCCCGACGGTTCGTCCCGAAAGGCCTCATAACCTTCTTGTTACGATTGTTCGTGCGGTGTGTATGTAACGCGTCTCTATATTTATATCTACAATAAAAGCCGTGTTTATATTTCACATTGTGTCCGAGTTCTTTTCCGTTCGGCTCCTTGAATCGCAACAGGTTATGGGCCCAGGACTCGCGTGTAGATTTGTGAGAGCCGCGTATACAGAAAGCGGAAAGCGTGCGCGATAGACATTTTCGAGGTTAGCATTCTTCCAGAGACGTGCCGAGTACCGCAATCATGAATTCGAGCGGAACGATTCGCATCGAAGCTCTACAAAAAGAGAACTACGACACGTGGAAGATACAGAAAGCTCTTCTGGTAAAGAACGACGCATGGGGCTATGTGAACGGCACGAACGCAAAGCCACAGCTCGTCGTCGGTGATGCCGCGTCAGATCTGTTATCTATTATGCTGTTGTATAGCCTACCGACAAGCTTTGAGAATTTCCGGTGCGCAATCGAGTCGCGCAACGGTATGCCGAAACCGGAAACGCTACGAGTGAAGATCGCGGAAGAGAGTGACGCGCGGAAAGGCACCGAATCTCAGAACGCGACGCAGAACGCAATGGCGGTAACTAGATCGTTCAATAAAAAATACAAGAAGAAAAATACCTACGCGAAAAATCATACCACGAAGAGTGAACCTGGGAAGGGTGAGTCCAGCGAGAAACCGTTCAAATTCAAGTGTCATAAATGTCACGAAGTCGGACACAAGGCGAGCGACTGCAGAAACAAGCATCAAGTTGCAAACAAAACGGAAGACGTAAGTTTCTTCGCATCACCCGAGGCGAACGCGTATAAAGTTTCCCCGAGAAACGGCATCAACGACAAGACGTGGTGCGTGGACAGCGGCTGCTCGTCACACTTGTGTCGTGACTTAAAAGACTTTGTCGAAATAAAGACAAGCGAGAACGGAATACTCAATTTAGCGAGCAGCGCGCGTACGAACATAAAGGCCAAGGGCGTCGCGTCACTAGTAACTCGCGTTAACGGAACGGACAAACCCGTGCGGTTGAAAGACGCGCTTCACGTGCCGGACTTACGCACGAACCTGATTTCGGTCGGTAAAATAGCGGACAACGGTTTTAATGTGGTATTCAAGGCGGAAACGGCCGAGGTTATTGACGGCGACGGAACGTGACAATGATCGCGGATCGAGTAGGCGGCCTCTATTACGTCCGACGCGGAGGGTCCGACGAATGCCGAAAGGTCACCGAAAGCGACGTGAAGAACACCCCCGGGAAGAAGATCCTGAAAGAATGGCACACGCTACTAGGACACCTGAACTTGAAGGACCTGCGCGAAGCTGCCAGAAATGGGACTATTCAAGGATTGAATATCGATGATGTCAACGAGGATCTCGACTGCGAAATTTGTCTTCGAGGTAAGATGACGCGCCCTTCATTTCCGAAGAAATCCGAACGAGATACAGGGATAGGCGATATTATCCATTCCGACGTATGCGGGCCAATGAAGATCCTCTCAAATGGAAAGGCCCGGTACTTCGCAACATTCATCGACGACTCATCAAGGTGGTGCGAGGTGAGATTTCTTCACAACAAAAGCGACGTTTTAAAGGAGTTTAATAATTTCAGAGTACTCATAGAAAAGCAACACGTATAAAGGTGAAGTGTCTCCAAAGCGACAACGGGAAGGAGTACGTCAACGCGAGCTTCGACGAAGCCCTGAAGAATCAAGGGATACTACGACGGCTAACCGCTGCGTACAATCCAGAGCAGAACGGCGTGGCCGAAAGGAAGAACCGCTCTCTTGTGGAGACGGCCCGGTGTCTACTCATCGAATCCGGGCTACCACCGTCGTTTTAGGCGGAGGCAGTCTACGCCGCGAACTACATCCGGAATCGGAGTCCCACCAGCAGATTGGGAGGCAAAACACCATTCGAAGCTCGTTTCGGGAAAGTACCGGACGTCAGAGTTCAAGAAATTCGGAGAAAAAGTATTCAGTCTCCGTAGATCACAGAAGAAAAACAAATTCGAGCCTTGCTCACGGCAGGGCGTGTTCCTAGGTTATTCCGAGGAAAGCAAGGCATACAGAATCTGTATCCCCGAAGAGAGAAAGGTAGAGGTCACGAGGGATGTGAAATTCTTAAAGAATCCGACGTCATCCCCAAAAGACAACTTCGAAGAATTCTACTCAGAGGACGTCACAGAAGACTCCCGAAATCCATCGAACTTCGCCGCGAACAACCCCGCTCATTTCGATGTCAATCTGAATCGCGCAGGTGTCGACACACAGGTGGAGGAACCTGATGAGGAACCTGACGCTCCAGCGAATGATTCGGAAGAAGACCCGGAAGACCATGAGTCAGAACAAGATGTACCCCACCCACAGGGGACAAGACGTGGCCGAGGCAAACCACGAAGAATTATGACCGGAAGACCGGGCAGACCGCGAAAAGAATATCAGGCTATTCCTGCACCGAATGAAGTCGCCGACTACGCGTTCCTAATGGAAGTTCCAATCAAGCAAGCGATATCTGGTCCCGAATCAATCGAGTGGATACAAGCAATGTCTGTTGAAGTGAAATCCATTCTGAAGAACGATACATGGGACATCGCGATTCGATCCGAAGATCACGAAGTTATTGGAAGTCGGTTCGTATTACGCGACAAATACGGCCCGGACGAAAAATTAAAGAAACGAAAGGCTCGAATCGTGGCACGCGAACGGAATTCTCGCAACGACCCGGTACGGATTTCCACGAGACTTATGCACCAGTCGCGCGCCTTAAGTCGATTCGCTTGGCGGTAGCACTCGCAGCGTGTCGAGAAATGCACATACATCAACTCGACATCACCACGGCATATCTGAACGGCATCCTGGAAGAGAAGGTGTACATGGAGGTACCAGAGCATCTTGAAGAAATCCTCGAATACATTGTCGACGAAGGAAGAGAGAACCAAGGCGTGAAGAAAGCGAGAAAAATGCTGAACGACTTGTCAGGAGGAGATAAAGTCTGTCGAATGAAGAAAGCACTATACGGACTACGTCAAGCCGGACGCGTATGGCACAAACGCCTGGATCAAGAGCTCCGACGCTACGGAGCGACGCCATCCTACGCCGACCCCTGCATTTACTTGAAAAACGAAAAAGACCAAATGATGGTCATCGTCGTTTATGTTGACGATATTTTGGTCATGTCCCGGAATATGAAGGATATAGCCGAATTCAAGGAACACCTCGGAAGAGCATTCGACGTGAACGATCTTGGAGAACTAAAGCACTGTTTGGGAATAGATTTCGAGAAATGGAACGATGGCATCCATTTGAACCAAACCAGATACATCAACGACGCTCTTCGCAAGTTCGGAATGCTAGACTGTAATCCGATGTCCACACCCTTGGACATCGGTGTGAAATTGTCTAGTTGTAAGTCAGACTCCTGGCAAGAAAGCGACGGAGAAAGACCTCCGTATCGCGAGCTAGTGGGAGCCTTATTGTACCTGTCGATCACCACACGCCCGGATATTGCTCATGCTGCGAGTCTACTTGCTCAATTCAACGACTCTTTCGGCAAAACTCATTGGACAGCCGCAAAACGCGTGTTACGGTACTTGAAGGGGACTGCACGACTCGGCATCACCTTCGGTTCTCAACAGGGTCCACTGATCGGTTTCGTGGACGCGGACTGGGGCGGTTGTCCCGACGACAGGCGTTCGTTCACGGGTTACGCTTTTGTCTGGAACGGAGGAATCGTTTCTTGGGAGTCCAGAAAACAAAGAACCATGGCTCTGTCCTCGACTGAATCGGAGTATATGGCTCTAGGGGAAGCCGCTAAGGAGGCCATATATCTATCAAGATTTTTCTCCGAAATAGGAGTCGAAAAATCCGGGACCGTGAAGCTATTTAACCTAGGCGCGCAGAAGTTAGCCGAGAACCCCGTATTCCACGGACGCACCAAGCACATCGACATCCGTCATCACTTCGTGCGCGAATTACTGGAGACTGGTCAAATCGAACTGCGGCATGTATCCACCGAAAGGATGCCCGCTGACGTATTAACCAAAGCGTTACCGAAACCGAAACACTTGAAATGTTTAAATAACTTGGGTATTGTTAAGAAAGACTAAGATCATAATCCGATTAAATGTCTTCCATTAGTATCTCTACGCAACCCGTACGAAATTTATCTAATCTTTATTATAACAGTCCGAAGCATCGTAACTATAGATATATATAATTTTAGTTTGTCTTGAGGGGAAGTGTTGAAAAAGTGGTCTCTGTTCGGTGCAATACAAACCGCTCCATATACTCGTGTACTCTCGTATATTTCCGCCATTCTTCGGCCCGACGGTTCGTCCCAAAAGGCTTCATAACCTTCTTGCTACGATTGTTCCTGCGGTGTGTATGTAACGCGTCTCTATATTTATATCTACAATAAAAGCCGTGTTTATATTTCACATTGTGTCCGAGTTCTTTTCCGTTCGGCTCCTTGAATCGCAACAGAAGAAGATAAGTAGAAAACAGTAATAATTATATTTTAACAAATTAAATATAGTTATAAATTAAAATATTAGAAAATATAGGACATACTAATACGTTGTGTAGTATTTAAAATCTCATTCAATTTAATCGATACAGGTTTGTCTTTAAAATTTTGTTCCAATTCATATTTTCCTAAATTGGCAATAATTGTGTTTTTTTCGAATTAATAATTCGTATGGAACGTTTCCTTTATTATAATTTGCCATTTTGGGAATACATGCTTGCACCCCATCAAGATGGATAATCTATATTAAAATTTAAAGAATAAAATATTATAATAAGTTATATTGACAAGAATTCTAAATAATTATATATATAAAACTATCAAAAATTGCAGAAGTTTATATATATTAAAAAAAAGTTTGATATAATAAGTTTAATATAATGTAATGTAATCATATCAAAAGATTTTCATTATACAATAAGATTAATTTTCATGGATGAATAAAAGATATTTACATGATTCGGTACTAAATGATTTATTAAATCATCAATATCGTCGTTCCATGCAATAACTTGAATTTTTCTTCCTGAACCATTGTTTAAATAAAATTTTAAAACTTGGTATTATTGTTTGTTTTCCACAATTCATGGTGATTCTATTCCATCAATATAGCCTATAATTTCGCTATAAGAATAATAATACAAGAAAGTACATTAATAAATATCATGTAAAAGGATATGAGTAATAATTTTATGATTAATTATATAACTTTACACTTAGTATTTTAAAAAATTTTAATAAACTTCTAATTTAAATGTTTCTTCATGTTCTAATAACAATTAGTTTTTTTTTATATTGAATGATGGATAGTAAATATGATATAAAAATATTTTTGAAGAAAATTGAAAGTAGTTTTGTATAAGTCGAAACACAAATTATTTATAAAAATTAAACACATTGAAATATGTACTAATATGAATAAATAAGTTTAAGAAACCAAACATTTTATTAAACAAATCACAAAGTTGAAATAATGGAAAAATTAACTAAAAAATCATTATTTTGATATGATGCGTTCATTTTTAGAATTATAGTGTGAATTTAATATTATTACTTACATAGTTGCATCATACATTTGGAAATTATCCACAATTTCATTCGGTGTTAACAACTCCATCGGGTTAATTTTATTAACTTCTTCCTCTAATAAGTTTTGGGGACTAACTTCGCAATTCGACATTGCTATTTATTATTTTTTTTTTTTTGTACTTTGAAAATATAAATAAATTATTAAAATTGTGATAATAATTACAAGGGCGATAAAGACAGAGAAAGAATGATAATAAAAGGAAAGGAAAGGAAAGAAGTGAGAGGGAGGGGGAGAGAGGGGGGGGGGAATAATAATCTTCCTGAGAAAGTTTTTTTATGGAACCAATAAATATATGTAAGGACACATTAACGGCAGCAAAGAATATATTTGGCTCAAGATACAATAGAATTTGGCAATGTCAACGGTATTAAATTCGAGCGAGGACTATCCCTTTCGACAGTCAATCGGCTGTATTTATTTCTTTCGCTTCGACTTCTAGATAATTCTTGGATTTTTGGTTATTACTTTGTCTTACGACCTCGTCAAGGTAATCGGAGATATTGTTTTTACTTAGCTATCTCACGAAACAATCCGAGTCGACTTACACTGTTTTGTTTGCGTCCTTATTATAATATCGAGTTTGTCTCGAGTAAATATAACGGTCGAGACAGATACTTTTATTATCGATTCGCTTTCTAAAGAAAAATTATTCACGCGATATAATATTATAATTTAAAATAATTCCGATCCTACATAGGTATATTTCTGTTGTGTACTATTTTAATATGTAAATCCAGAAAACTAATGCAACGGTCAACCTCTCGCTCCACTGTGAATGTCAATCTTTCATGATAATTGTTAAAATTGACAATTTGTGTGACTTTGTTTTCCGGGGTCGCTAATATAATGTCGTCGACATATCGGTAGTACAACACTAAGTTCGTGTCCAATGTTTTTAGAACTGAGTCCTCCAAATCCTGCATGACAATATCCGCTATCAATGGAGATAAGGGGGATCCCATAGAAGTTCCATAAGTTTGTTTGTATATTTTGTTGTTAAAAACGAAGGACGTTAGGACGATAAGATAAATCTAATGACAGACATAAAATCTTTCTTTGGAATTTTGGTATGCTTTCAATGTAATTCCATCTGTTGTTAATGCTGTCAATTGCCAGATCCAAGGAAACATTAGTGAAAAGTGATACTACATCTAAATATATCACAATATCAGAAGAACTCATTGTCAGTGCTTTATCGGACAGAATGTTGTACATCTCAAAACTGTTGTTCACATGGCTATTGGCTGGGGGAATGCTGATCATTAATATTTTATATAGAAACTTTGCTATAGAGTAAAGAGCTGTGTTAACAGAGGAAACAATTGTTTGGAATGGAATATTTTCTTTGTGTATTTTTTGGAGGCCATAAGCCTTTGGTAAAAGAGAGAATCACTGGAATGTAATGTGTAATATTCTTTTTTGTTAATGTAATCTTTTTTTAACCAGCTTTTTAATGTGTTCTTTAGATCTCTTTCAATTTTGCTCGCTGGATTGTTTTTGAAAATCATATAGTATTGTTATCTTTTGGTAAATCTTCAATTTTTTTAATATAAAAAGCCTTGTTCATCACGACGGTGACATTGCCTTTGTCGGCTCTAGTGAAAAGAACGTCTGGATTACTTTGGCAAAATTGTTTAGTTGATTTGTGCATAACTAATAATTTTTCTTGTATTAAATTTTTCTGACTACTATTATGCAAAAACAGTGAAAATTTTGGAATAACAATGTTACGAATGGTTATAAAGTTCCTTATGTTGTTACGTTTTGAGCTACTTTCTATATCCTTAATAAATTCGTGAATAGCCTCTTTTTTACTCCCGACTGCTGCCAACCGTAGGTTGGCGAAAAGCGAGGGAGTATGCATTTCACCGAGCCCGGATCGGTCCAGTGATGCAAGATTTCACGCGCGACAGCCACTTCGCGACAGCCATCTTGCAGTGGAGGGGGTAGGTCGGCAGCGCAGAGCGCACCGAAAAGATGAGAACCTTGTCCTTCGAACATATGTAGAAGAGGACAGGTATATCTTTTGTCCTTTATTTTCTTTTGATAGAATAGAGCGAATTCGGAATACTGGCGATAGCGAGTAGGCGATGCGACCCAATATGCAAAAGGAAAATATAAAATATAAAAAATATATTTAATATTATAAAATAATATTAATAAAATTAATATATGTAGAATCGGAGGATCTATATTTTAAGACCTTTTTTTTGACTTTTATTATTTCCAGATTTGTCGTTGTAGCTACATTTTGTTCTATTGTCTTTTAACATATGAACTCGTATCAAAAAAAAAAAAGAAAAGAGAGAACGCCAACTACTAAGGGAAATTTACGACGTCCGCGTTTTTCATGCCTGGCCGTCATACAGAGGACTGACCGTCATATGGAGAACGCGAAGGGTTCGGTCTAGCCTGCGTAGACAATGCATATAATTGTATACGTATATATTTATTTATATATATATATATTTATTATATATTTATATACACAATTTTCTTACATGCTTATAAGCATGACGTCTTTTAAATAAAATGTATTATTAATAAGACGAGGGACCAGGTATGTCGGCAACATCAGCGTCTGCAGCATGTAGCTTTAAAATATTTTTTTATTTTTTTTACAGCAGTAGCATATAATTTGTCCGCCGACATAAGAAACAAATGTTTTTCATTAACTTGCATGTTTATAGCTGTTTCTCCCCTCGTCTTTAATGCAGATTTAAATACACAAATAGCATTAACAGAAGCCGACGAAAATTTATTACGTTTTTTTGTTTTTACATTATTTAAAAGAGAAAACATTCTCTCCGGATCGGCATTAGAATTTGGAAGCGATCTAATAGTATTTATAACATTTTTTAAATTAGGATATTTAGCATTATTATTGGTGTCTCGACGTTGTCAAATTTCTTTCCAAGCATTATCAAAATTTAATTTAGTGAGGCTTTGTTTTTCTTCCATTGTAAAATCTGATGCTAATGCAATCCATTCTTTTTTTAAAGCATCTTCATCAAAACCGCTAATAGTTTTAATGACGAAAGAAACGTTATTGAATGATGTTTCTCTATTATAAAATAAGCTTACAAATGGTTGAAAAACTATTAATTGTGATAAAAATGTGTCATTTATTGGTAATCTTTTACGAATTTCTTCTGCAGCAATCACATAAAATGTTAAACAATTTTCTCGAATAATTTTAACAATGTCTATGTGACCTTCCAGTAGTAATTCGTTAAGATATTCCTCACATTCTGAACCCAAAGTAACTTCATTAAGATCTTTTTGATTCTCCTTTAGAGAGAATGCAATATTTTCAGAAAATGGTTGTAAATGCTCTTCTTTTAAAAAATTTTTGCAGATTTGGAAAAAAAATTTTTTGGATTTTGGTTGTAATAAATGAATTCTGGTTTCTAATGCTTGAAAAAATGCATTAAATGCATTAAAGAAATTTAAAGTATATTTTAAAAAAAGAAAATAAGCTTTTAGTTCTATGTTGTTCATCATAGACAGTAGATATTCTCCAGAATTTTTTTTTTCCCTTACAACCATTTCGGTAAAAAAATATTTAATTGTATCCCAAGATTCAAGAAGTCGTTCGACACATAAATAATGAGACAGCCAGCGTGTATCACATAATTTTAATATTTTGCGATTTGTTTTTTGGAAACATTCACAAAATTCTCTGAAAATTGCTGTACGTTTTGGGCTGCTGTTCAAATAATTAGAAATTTTTTTTATAAATTCATTGCAATACGCAGGTATTTTATTACATGCAGTATGCGCTGCTAATGCAGCGGAGTGGCAAGGGCATGTTAAAGTTAGTAAACGTGGACATAGTTCTTCCAACTTTTTTTTGAACAATAAATATTTCCCTATCATAACAGATGCGTTATCGCACGATAAGGCAACAATATTTGGAAATGGTATCTGCAGTTTCCACATTTCACATTTAAATGCCTGAAACAACTTTTCTGCGCTTGAATCTTTGGCATCAATATCGATTAATTTGACTAATTGCGAGCGAACATCTAATGTCTCCGAATCAACGTATCGGACAAAAAAGTCATCCATTTATTATTAGATATGTCTGATGTTTCGTCAATAAAAACTGAAAACTTTGTATTTTGAATTTTATTGACGACACGATCCGTCTCAATCGGACACAAAACGTTTGTAATAATGCTTTTACATTTCGTTCGACTCATGCTCATGCTTTTCAATACGTCAGGATCTTCTCCTATTTGTTGAAAAAATGTAAGAATCTCTGTTGCATTTTGACGAGAAATGTTTTTATCAGCAATTAATGCTGCATATCTAATTTCCGCGGATTTTTTACGCTCATTAAATGGCAAAAGAGATTTATTTTGCATATTTAAATCTTCTAAATTTGATTGATTTTTTTCTAGATATTTTTTATATATATTTATATGTGTTTTGGATTCTGCATGACGATGGATGTGCGATAAACTACTAGCGATAGATTTATCGCAAATCAAACAAAAAAATAAACTTTCGTCATGTGGCACTTCACGCAACCAAAGTTTAAATTCTTCAATATCTGACTATTCTTTTTTAAATATTGATTTACGCGATTTTTTTATTGGTATCTCAACATTATCATTACTATTATTATCAGATGATAATGTATTCTTTTTAATATTATTTTGATGATACGCAGAGTCAGCATGTCTTAATATGTATGTTGAATTGCACGAAAAAGTTTTATTGCATATACTGCAATAAAATAAAGACTACTATCAGATGATACTTTACATACCCAAGATTTGTATCGGTCGTCTGTAAGCCAAGCTTCTGCAAAACTTCGCTTACGAGCTTTTCGGGGCTTCGTTAATTCAACACATATTTTTCGTTACTTTATACTATTTGTTAAAGCGAAATATATATACTGATCAAGAGCTAATTGCTCGAAAACGAGAGATGTTTATAGTAAAACGGTCTACAGCTGACTCGACGAATTTCGAAGACATAAATGTCAAAAACCTGTCGCTAGATTTTATTGTGTCAAACAGCTGATTGGAGAGGTGCTTGACAAGACGAGAGGCGCGGTAAAACGATCAACACGCGCAAAAAAGGTAAACACGGCTCGTCGGGAAGCCGAATATAATGATTGGAATACATTTCCCAATATACAATATTTTAAATTTTTTGACGGAAGAAACCATCACCTTCTCACGGTTTCCGTTGAGCAACAATATGTACGTCGTACATTAGTACAAAATAAATAGGGAAAAAAAAGAATAAAATCTTAAACAATATTTATAAATTAAAATATTATTTTATTACAATTATTTCTTTAAAGATAAAAAATCTTTTTTAATAGAAAGGTGTATATATTGGCCAAGAGTGGATTTTTATATATAAAATATACTTATAATTATTATTAATTAATAATTATTTTTAATTAAAATTTTAAATATAAGTTACTTAATTTATGTTTAAAATATATTAATTTTATTAATTTATAATATTATTTATTATTTTATAATATTAAATATATTTTTTATATTTTATATTTTCTTTTTGCATATTGGGTTGCATCGCCTACTCGCTATCGCCAGTATTTCGGATTCGCTCGAAATTCGTAGGAAATTCGTCCTGGACGATACGTTCTTGAAATTTTTTCAGACGCATCTTTAACAGGTTGGGGTGCCTCTTGCGGGTCTCATCGCTCTCATGGTTGGTAGTCTGAAAACAAGACTCTACACATCAATGCCCTGGAACTTAAAGCAGCCTTTTTCGCCCTCAAATGTTTTGCAGCTGATCTTCGGAATTGCGAGATACTTCTCAGGATCGATAATACCACAGCTCTCTCATACATCAATCGATTCGACTCAGTACAATACCCTCTT